>NW_020884909.1:6659080-6674435 GCF_003945725.1 Corapipo altera | reverse complement strand
TTGTTGTTGTTGTTGTTGTTGTTGTTGTTGTTGTTGTTGTTGTTGTTGTTTGGGTTTTTTGGTTGGTTGATTGGTTTTTTGGGGGTTTTTTTGTGTGTTTTTTTGTTTTTTGTTTTTTAACAAACATACATGCCACACCTACCAATTTTCCTTCAGTTAAGCTTCTTTTTTTTTTCAATTTAGTATATGAAGGTGCTAATAGAAACACTTATTAGAAAAGATTTAATATGGATCATAACTGTCCAATTGAATTTTGCTATGAACCCTGAGGTAACTTGAATAAAAGTCAAAAATTGTGTGCAAAATAATTTGCAGATAATAGTTTGCAGTTTGGTTTTGTGTTAACAAAGTGCTGCACAACATTGGATTTTTAAAAATGTAGTCATAGGTGACCAGAAGAAAATAAATATATGCTAGTACTTAACAAAAAACCAAAAACACCTGAGATTTTTTTTCTTGCAAATTCTAGAAGATTAGATTCTAGACTGCAGAAAGCTGACAATTTCTCACTTTAATTCATAGATATTTATGGTCTTCACAATTTTAATATGGTGCACACAATGCAATAAGATCTAGGCAGACAGTTCCTTCAGTTTTGACATTGGCCTACCAAAAATTTGGAATGGTTTGAAAGCTTCAAGGTCCTTCAAGGTATCATTTAGCGGGTGTGCATTGCCCTTTTATCCAAAATTCATGACAATTACCATCTTGGGGGATAATGGAGTTAAAATAGTGTCCATATTTCTTTATGTGTATCCTAGGAAGTTGTAATGTAAAATACTAAGTTAAATTAACTGAATTTGAAGTCTGCTGCCTTCAGTCCCATTTAAAGAATGAGCAGTTTTGAGGTGGAAAAGCAACAACACATGACATCAATTCACACAAAAGCATGAATGGTTTTTTTCATTATAGACCTGAAGGAAGGTAGTGAATGAATTAGTATTTATTAATGATTTTTTGAAAGGTTAGCAAATGTGTCAGGCTTCAAAAGTATGGAAAAATCGACTACTGAAAAAGCAACAACCATTTAAATAAAGGGCAGCTTGTGTGTAAGTTGCATGAAGAAGAACACTGAGCCGTGTTTCATTCTTTGTTCATATATACTTTGAAATTATTGATACTTCCTGGAAAATAATGGAAAAGAGATATAAATTTCTCCATATTTGCTTCTGCATAATCCATGTTAGACTAGTGAGTTAATGAGAAGGGGGTTTATTGAAATAAATCCTTTACCTTGCAAAATAAAGTCATCAAGAAAGCAACTTTACCATGGTAATATATTTTCAGTGCAGTAATAAGTGGACTCTTAGTATATTTATTTTGGATCACATAGTATGACAGCAGCAGGAAGCTGGAAAAATGGTTTTCTAAAAGCAAATAGCTGGTTTGATTGATCTCTGAGTCAAATAACTGAAAAAATGAAAGGTCTATTGATCCTTTTATCAAATGCATTTGCTTTACTGATACTGATGGAGAGAAACTTTTTTTGTTGTGACTATTAAATAGAAAGTGGTCCTCTTGTTATTTCTTTTGTTTGGGTCCAAAAAAATTGCATTTATATAAGGATTTGAGTTTTGTAAAAACTAGTTACCATTCCCTTAACATTGTGGCAAAACATGAAAGAGGCCTCGTATAAATTCTTAAAGCAAAAAAAAAAGCAGAAAGCGACGTTAAAAATAATTGTTTCAGTATATTTCAAAATTTCATGCAATTTTAAACTCATCACACATTTTTGGTGTTACAGCTTACACTTTTAAAACATGGTTGTGAAGAAAACTGCCTTCTTGACTCAAACTGCAAAGATGCCTCTGGGTATGAGAACTGGATTCTGTTTGGATGAAAATAAGCTATAAACTCAAAAAACCCCCAGTAATTTTACTAAAAGAAGATGATTCTATATGTATGTTCTCTGGAAGAATCGGGTATTTGGGCTATTTTTGCTTGTCTTCCACAAGTCTGGTGACCCTTGACAATATGGGCAAAACACTAATGTCCAGGTAAAAAAGCCAAAACCTTCTTTTTGCAATTATTCATCTGGAAATTGTCTTTACAGAAAATTATGAAAGATATTAAAGTTCTGAATTTTTACTGTTCTACCAGTAGAACATGGAGAGGGTAAGGAAGGGTAAGGTATAGCATTTCTGAGTTAGAAGTGAAGAACCTTCACATTCAAAATAGTAACAGATTATATTTCTCTGCGAGTTTAGGATAAAATCACTAGAAAGTAGCAGGTAAGTGGTTGAAATGGAAGTAATGTTTTGTTTATAACAACCCTCTTTATCCAGAATTAACAGTACATTTAGCCTGAGCTAAAAATTATTAAGGTTAATTGAAAATCTTTCCAAAGGATGCTGTAAATTCAGTGGTGGTCTTTTGTTTGCTTTTTTTTTTTTTTTTTTTTTTTTTTTAAAGACAAATGAGCACAGAAAAAAAATTCCATTTGTACCTCTAAATGCTATGATGATTCAGACTTGAGTATGATTGGTGTCTTCTATTTTTGACATGCTATAGGTCTTATCTCCTTTTACTTTTTTTCCTATTTTTTTTTTTAATGGGGCTGCATTTGCTGTTTCTGTGGAGCCAGTCTGCATGGCTTTATGTAATATTTCCAGGAAGACGATACTGAAAAGTGGGAAAGAATTATGTGACATTCCTTAGATTTTCTCTAGAAACATTGGTCCTTCAGGAAAGAACATACACATATCTTGTATAGTGATAATATCTGCCAAAAATTATTGTGTGTACACGAAGCTCTGGGGACTTCATTAATTGTGAACCCTGGGGTTCATTATTAAACTTACTAAACAGGAATATATTTGGAGCCACCCACCTTTTCATTTGTAACTAATGCAAACTCAAATTAAGGAGCAGAGTTGCTTCTGGCAGTTCAGAGTGGTTTCTCAAGTGTTATGCAGCAGCAAGTCTTTCTCTAAGTAAATGTAAGAAATTAATTATGGAGTAAATTATTAGTGTAAAATACTTGGTTCTGCTAAGTTAAGACTGGTTGAGACTATCTAAGACTACACAAATACAACTCTGTAAATTGTATAAAGAAAAAAACCCCCAACATTACACCAGAGTTTAATTTATACCAGAGTTTAATACTGATGAAGTTGACTTATATGTCCATTACACTAAAATGAACTGGTGACATCATGAGTGAGTACCTAAAACGTGTCTTTTGCAAGGCCATATAAATCATTCTGTATTTATGTGTGTAAATATATATATATGTATGTATTTATATATTCTACATTTACATGTGTTTTGACCAGTGTGGTTAAATGTTGTTCTCACAATTTAAATGCTGATCTGGACTTTGGCACTCTTTCTCTCAAGCAGTGAATGAAAAATTTACTGAAAAGTAATTAAAATTTTTATACCAGGAAATAAGGGTGGAAAAAACCCCCCAAGTTACCCAAAGAAAATTAAAAAAACAAGAGAAAGTTTCTCTAATATATTTTTATGTGAATGTTTAAAAGTGTGAGTATTTAGGCTGTCTTAATTTAAATGGATCCTCTCTGTTAAAATTTTTAGGTTCTCTGATTTAGATAATTTATGGATATTTTATGACAACATGTAGAAATGCAGATAACAAAATCCACAAACAAACAAAACCTGTTCTATTTGTAAAGGGTAAATGGACATTATTGCTGATTTATTATGAAGATCTGATTTTCTTGTGTTTTTACCATCCATGTTTGTTTTTATATAATTTTTAAATGTAGACATAAATGAGTATCTCAGAGGAGATCTCGTTTCCTATGGTAAATAAACATCTATTATGCAGTTCCTCATAGCAACTGCTTGGCATCAGTTGCATTAACTTATAGTACTATTTACTTAAAAAGAAACAATCTATATGGTTAGGTTCCAACATAGTTAAAATGAACTTATTTAGGATTATTTAAAATTTATTTTCAGTTTAACATAGTTATCATAAAATACATATGGTGTGGAAATTGTCGTGCTGTAACTCTGGCTCATGACCAGGGTTATCTAGATTTGTGTTCTGAGAGATTGGGGTGCATCAGCAGAGGGTAAACTGGTAGAAAAATTAAGAAAAAAACAATGTATATATCAATTCTTTTCATTTTAGTCATAGGTACTTGGTTTCATCCACATCTCTATAAGACAAATTTAAGATTGCTTTCATTTTTAATACTTAAAATGTACGGACACTGACCAGTATAACTTTATCTCCTTTTGAACACTACTTCTGAATATTTATATTCTGAACATTTGTACTTCTGAACATTTATCTTATTACAGAAGTAATTTAGGTCATGCATATTTAGATGAGGGGATTGAGTCCATCATCAGCAAATTTGCAGATGACACCAAGCTGGGAGGGAGTGCCAATCAGCTGGAAGGCAGGAGGGCTCTGCAGAGGGACCTGGACAGGCTGGAGAGTTGGGCTGATTCCAACGGGATGAGGTTCAACCAGGGCAAGTGCTGGGTCCTGCACTTCGACCACAACAACCCCCGGCAGCTCCAGGCTGGAACAGAGTGGCTGGAGAGCAGCCAGGCAGGAAGGGAGCTGGGAGTAGGGATGGACAGGAAGCTGAACAGGAGCCAGAGTGTGCCCAGGTGGCCAAGAAGGCCAATGGATCCTGGCCTGGCTCAGGAACAGTGTGACCAACAGGTCCAAGGAAGTGATTCTTGCCCTGGACTCAGCGCTGGTGAGGCCACCCCTGGAGTGCTGTGTCCAGTTCTGGGTCCTCAGCTCAGGAAGGACATTGAGGGGCTGGAGCAGGTCCAGAGGAGAGCAACAAGGCTGGGGAAGGGACTGGAGCACAAGTGCTGTGAGGAGAGGCTGAGGGAGCTGGGGCTGTTCAGCCTGGAGAAGAGAAGGCTCGGGGAGACCTCCTCACTCTCTACAACTCCCTGACAGGAGGGGGGAGCCGGCTGGGGGTTGGCCTCTTCTCCCAGGCAACTCTCAGCAAGACAAGAGGGCTGGGTCTTGAGCTGTGCCAGGGGAGGTTTAGGTTGGATATTAGGAAGAATTTCTTTGCAGAGAGGGTGCTCAGCCATTGGAATGGGCTGCCCAGGGAAGTGGTGGATTCTCTGTCCCTGAAGGTTTTTAAGCTGAGACTGGATGTGGCATCAGTGCCATGGGCTGGGAACCACATCGGGGTTGGATCAAGGGTTGGACTTGATGATCTTGGAGGTCCCTTTCAACCCAGCTGATTCTGTGATTCTATGATTCTATGATTCTATGATTCTATGATTCTATGATTCTATGATTCTATATGCAACACACAAATGCCTACCAGTCACAGAAACTCTTTTTGTTCTACAAGGTCACTGCCCAGGTTGAAGAGCACAGACCAGTTGTTGAATACCCCCATATACCCTGTGGTTACCTTCATGCTCATGAACCTGGACCTGTTAGAGGCTGGGAGAGATTATTGCCATTCACTGTGGCTAACCCTTCTTCAGACTCAAGTCTGGATAAAGAGAAGAGACAGTCTGAAATATTGATCAGAGAGCAGGGAGGAGGCAGCACAAAAGGTTGATGATTCCTCTAATCATTTGCTGGACTATGATGACATTCTGTGTTCAAAATATCTGTCTCAGATTTATTGCAGCCAATGGCTGGATTGTAATTGCCATGAGCCATCTGACAAGGGAGCACTTGGTGGGAATTCTGATGATTGATGTTGGAGTGAATTTTGCTCCTAGGTTCATTCTTGGCAAATTAGTATATCTGGATTGTTTGAAGCCTGTTACATGCTCCATGGTTTCAAAAGTTTGGCTGTGCCTATAAAGAATATAAAGGAAGGTTTAGAGCATCCAGCACCCTCTGGCATTGTTGAAGAAGCTTTCTTTTTTTCCTTTTTTTCTCATGTGTAGTTCAATCCTTCACTCTTGAAGGGTTAGATAGATACATTATTTATCTGTCATTGGTTTTCTAAATTATATATAAATAGAAGATATATCATGGCAGAGAATGCAATTACATTGGTGGCAAGCAGTAATAGCATAGTTACCATACAAGTTATCACAGTCAATTTTACAACAACTCCTGATAACACCATTTTCCCTGTTCCATAAAAAAGGAGTTAAAAGTAGAATATTTGAGTTTGAGAGAGAAACTGGAGACTGTTGCTGGTGTTCCTTCCATACTTCATTTCCACTGCATCCTACTTATCTGTAAATAAAACCAATTACATTATTATTAAAAAAAAAAAAAAAAAAGCTGAGAGGAAAAATTATGTAACCTTTCTGTACATACTTATAGCAATTTTATGGTCATTTGTACAGGATCAATAAAATGTGCACCCTTGTACAATATCATTTATCATTAGTTTGGTTAGATTAAAAAGTTTACAGTCACCATGTTTTTCATGAAGCCTTCAGTGGGGGAGAGACATTAGCACACAGAAGGCAAGTCCTATTGTCAGCTTAGGAAGAAGCCCAGTAAGAGGCTTTTATTTAAGTTAATTAGATAATGCTAGTTGGATACTCTAAAGTTGAAAACAAATAGTTTAGCCATGTTTCTTCAAGTACTTTTATACCAAAAAGGACATGGTAAGTTACTGTCATATATTGGTTTTTTTCCCCCTCTTTCTGCGTGTCCCTTGATTTTATTCGCAGGCAGAGCAGATAGAAAAGTCTTTCCCATCAGGATGATAAATAGGGTGGCAAAACAGGCTTCCTAATGAGATTTGTACAAGAGAAATCAGGAGCTTATCTTCACTCCAGACCTCTGAGGCATTACTACTCTGGAGGGAGAATGTTGAAAAGATCAGTAATAATCTTGGCTGCATACTCTGCTAGCAACTGGGAAACATTCACCGCCCACCTCCTTTCCTCTCCTGCTTGATCAGGCACTTGGCTTTGGTGCAGAGTTTTATCTCCAGTGCAAGTCAACTGTATCTTCCAGTAGCAAAGTTTAAATATTCGTCACTGAACCTAATGAAGAGTTGTCTTGAATTTAGGAGCAGACATGATCTTTCTGAGGGCTGATGTGCTACAGCAGAGAGCTCTTCAGAGCCAGTGAAGTAAGTTTTCTGATAGACTCCTTAGCTTACAGCACCCTCCAAAACACCTAACAGCAGCTCAGATAACAATGATGCAGCTGAAGGGGTGATAAGACCAGTGGAAATTTGTGTTCTGAATGTCCAACATGTAGAAAGTTTAGGCTGTCTCAGAGATGTAAATGAATGCAGTGTTAGCTGTGCTGACATGGGAATCAGGGACTGGTTTTTTTTTTGCCCCAAAGCAGTAGAACTGTATCAAGAATTAAGGGATTTGTGTTTTCCTTGGGGAAACTTCAGACCCCAGTCAAAAAAGGCTCACAGATGGGCTGAACTTGTGTCTTACTGGCAGAGAAAAGCCACAGAGCCCACCTGTGGAATTAAGAATGATGTTGCAATGAATCCCCCAGTAAGCAATAAAAGAGGCTTAAAATGATTGTTAATTTGGTATTTACTATTGATCTATGTCAAGAACAAGTATGCAGAAAGTCATACCAATATTGATATTAGGGGATTTTCTAATACTTAGTGTTAATTATGCCTAGTGGGGGGCTATAATCAGAAAGTATTTTAATGAGTTCTTTAATCCCCATGTGTTTTACTTTGTTAGCATCTCTTCTTTTTCTGCCATACTTATTAGAGAAGGATTATAAAGCTCAGATAAAGCATGCTGTTACGGGCACAGCAGGTATACACAGTTGGTATAGAATTGGGTTTTTAAATTTTATAAGTGTAGTGGCCACTAAGATAAAAGAGCCATCTCAGGCTGACACTGTTATTCACACTAAGTTATATGCAGAACAGAAAAAGAAGAACCAGAATTGCCTGAGGTGCAAGAAATGGGTATATTACAACTCAGTATTTTAGCAGACAGTAGTAAGTAATTATAAGAGGGATGGTAAAAGCCTGGAGAGAAATTTTGAAATATATAGAATAAAATATATTTAAAAAGGAAAAATATCTTTCATTTTAAAAGAAAAGCCAAAATTTTATTGTTCATGCCTCAAAGTAGCAGACTTTTTAATTTTTATTTTTTTTTTCTGTAATAGGGTGTTAGGTTTAGCTCTATCCATATTTTGTATTCACAGCCCAGTAGATCTGGGATAACATATGCTACATTCTTTCCCTTGGTAGTACAGTAACTAAACTGATTTGCTCTCCTTGAAGCATAGAACGGATTTGATTCAGAATATAACCTGAAGCAATTTCTGGGAAGAGTACAATTTTGTGTTGCCCTGTACCATGGGTTTGCAGCTTCATTGAATATAATTTTTTATTTTTGCAGATTACATTTACCAAGAAATAGAAGTACAGAAAATTATTAGTGACTATACCTTTTTTGTGTGTGTGTGTGTGTTGTTCCTATCTCCTGTGCTGTCTTCAACCACTAATGCAAACAATTCATATGAAAGCTGCATTTATTTTTACACTTCTGAGCATGCTAATCTTTTCTTTACAGCCACCAGTGCAAGCCACCAACAGAATGTGGGTAAATTAAAACTAGCAAGACAAAACTGTGAATGTAACCTGCAATTTAATCTTAGAATGCTCCTTCAGGAGAGGTCTTACTATTAATCCCTGCAAGTAAAACTGTGGGGTTCCTTTAAAAAATGAAATTTTACAGAGTTTACACAGCCTTTGCATCCATGACAATTAGTGCACAGCCAAAATTATGGAACAGATAATCCTAGCAGTTTGCCTTCTTAGGAAGAAAAAGGTTGATGATAATGAATTACTTTTTATCATTATTCATTTTACTTTTTGTTACTTTATCTTGACAAGAAAGTTCTTGCCAAGTAACAGAGTTTAAAAAGGCACAGAGAGGACAAGCAACTTTTAGCATGCAGTTCAACAATGTGGTTGTAGCAGCATTGTTTCAGTCTACAGAGATGGTGCAGAATAAATCTCTATATTTTTGACACAAAGACGATAGATGCAAGACAATGACAATAAATTCTGGACTTAGTAGCTTAGGAAGAATGTCAAATTAACTCTAGAAAAATAATTGCTGTAACCATTGGGATAGGTTTCACTGTACTGCTTTTAATCTTTTTGGTTGAAATGTTAGCTGGTTGTTTAGGGAGGCTGGAGTTTTTCTGAAGAGAAGAAGAACTTGTATCTACCAAACAGAGTGAACCAAACTCAGTCTTTGTTCTGCATTTTTTTTCCATTTCTAGCAGATATACATTTGCTTCAGCAGCTGAAGTGTTGCAACTGGGTATATCTATCTATCTATATATAGATATGAATCTATATACATATTTGTGTGTATTCATATATCAGAGATCACTTATAATAGGTGTGCTAAGAAGACTGAAATATTTGTCCACTTTGAGACTTTAAAACAAAGCTTTCTTCAATTAATGCTCTATAAAAATACCTTCATGCTAATGGGTTGTTCCTACCCCAGCTCTCACTGTATACACAAAACCATTAGTTTTTATGTATAGTTTTTAGTGGTTATTAGTCCTTAATGACCTAAATTAGTGACTGTACATTACCACAGGACACACTTGGAACAAACTAGAGATGTATTCAGTCATATGAATTGTGACCCAGGGTTCTGCTGCAGCTGCCTATTCTGAGCCCCTCCCTGGCCTAGAACATGCTCCTGGAGGGTATTTAGGACACACTCTGTTCTTATCCCAGTGGCTGGGGTTGAGATCTCACTTGATGCAGAAGCTGATGCCACAGAGCAGGCACACCTTCATCCCACTCTAACTCCAGCTGTTGAAGGCAAATCTACTTTTGCAGCTGTCACCACTTGGTCCTGGCAGCACACACAGACCCAGAAAAGAGAGTGAGATTATGCAGAGATGCATAATCTCTGAAAAAGGATTTAGTAAGAGATAAGATGGGCTGCAATGACAAAGTACAGATCTCAGACAGAAGAGCATCCCGACCAACCCATTTTACAGTTGATCATCCCTTTTTATATCAATTTCTGCCTACCTTTCCTGTGTTTCTCCCCAGTCCCCCTCTGCTTTGCACAGTCCATTGCTTGGCACAGTCCTACTGGTCCATCAACCTTTTGGACCCTCAGGTTTGCATCCCTGTCAGCTGCAAAGCCCCTCTTTGCAATTCCTGGGTGTGACTGCTCAGGTTTGCTTCTTGCCTTGTCTCCACTGTGCTTGCCTGTCACTGCTGTGTCTCTGTATATTTTGTTCATGGCTTCTCCCTTTTCCTTGTCATCCCCTGGGACAATGTCCCCAGTCAGGTAATGGTCCTGAAATGAGCATTCCCATTTTCTGGTGCCCTCACCAATGAGCACAAATGACCAGATTTGGTTCTCATTAATGTCTCCCTTGTCATTTGCTGGTCTCATTTGTGTTTCTGTATCACAGAGTCACAGAATATTCTGAGTTGGATGGGACCCACAGGGATCTTCAGTGAAAGGCCCATCCAGGGACTGAAACCACAAAATTGGAATTACTAGCACCAACCTCTAACCAAGGGAGCTAATCTCAGTGTTCCTGTTTATGTCTTCCTCCTTTACTTAATTTCCCTTTTGCATTGAGAAGGTCCTTGGCCTGATATCTTTAATAAAGCAGACACCTTGTTTCCAGATACACTTAAAATATTTAAAAGCCAACTAAGCCAAACACACACACATTCCATAGGTCAGCAGACAGTGAAGCAGAAGTTGTCTTTATGATATGGTGTTTTCAGGACATGAAGAGCCCTATTTCCATTCCAGTGGTAATGATTTGACTTAGAACCACTCTGACAACAAAAAGGGTTTTAAGAATAGTTGAGATCAAATGTTTAGGATAGCTTTTGCATATCAGAAAGCAAGGTTTACAATAATGATATAGTTTGGGGATAATTTGAATTTCAAATATTCTAAACAGGTACAATGGTGGTCGGTTATTGTTTATTTTTCATTTTTGTGTAGTTTCCTCTTGGTTTATAAAATCAGAAACTTTGAGTTAAATAATTACTTTCTCCTAATAAAGATGGAACAACTTCTTAACTCTAGAATTTTAACAGGAAGAGAATGGTATTTTCTGATTATTTCTAATCATCCCCACTCAAATGCATATTGCTGTAACAGCTGGTCCCCAGAACGGTTTGTACCCCGTGGGCCTGGGGATTTAAACACAAACGAAAAAATCATTAGAAACCTGGCAATAGAAACTGAATATTTAAAGTCTGGCAGATAAAGTTCACCCAGGCAGCCATTTTAATATGCAGTTTCGTGGGTTTCGCTACATGTTTCAAAGGTACTTTCCTTAAAATAAAGTAGTTTTTCCATTCTCATCACTTTACAGTGGGAGGATAGGTAGAAACAGGGAGGAAGTGTTTTATCTGGAGAAGTTTTAACAAGGAGGAGGGTCAATGATATTAACACATGTAAGCAAGTATTTTAATATTAATAAGAAATGTCAGGTTGCACCATGGAAGACTGAGGAAGTGACCAATTGCTAACCTTCCAGAGGTCTTTGAGTGAAAAGATGTCCTTTTAGGAAGGTTTCCTGGCTGCCAACTTCTGTCAGATTAATTGATTGACCCTTTCTTTCCAGAAGATGGTAGAGCCTGATATGTAAAGGTGATAATTATTCTATAAACCTTTTAGCTTTCTCTGATTTAATGAACATTACAGAATGATTTGGTCACCACTGATGAGTTGAAACACATACTCTGTCAAGTAAGATACCTTGAGCTTGAGACAAAATGTCAGATATAATGGCAATCCTTTAAGCATATAATCTCTTTTTCTGAAAAAAAATGTGACTTCTGTTCTTTTTATTGCTAACATTTAATAAGTAATGAATGTCCCTGGGCCTGAAAACTCTGCTTATAAGTTTAATGTGTAAAATTTGCACAGCATATGGAATAGTTTTGTTTGGAAGGAACCTCCAGAGGTCACCTAGTCCAGCCTCCTGTGCAGACTGAATCGGTGACTGCAGAGGGCCCTAAACAGTCCAGTTCTGATTATTTTTTAGGGAAGGAGGTTCCAGAGCCTCTGTATTTGAACACCTTGGAATGTGAGATGTGAGACCACTACATTTCATATAAAGTGCAGGGTGTTTGTCCTACATTTACCTTATAATGTGCATCTCGAAACGCAGAAGAACAAAATGACTTCAGAAATATCTTGATGTTTAATCTGGATATTAAGAACAGGCTTCATTTAAAATTTTTTCTGCTGCCAGCTGAGATGAGGGTAACTCATTTTGTGTGTTCAATGTGAATATAAAGACATTTTTATTAAAAAAGAACCCAAAAAACCCACCCGAACACACACACAAAAAGCTCCATAAGCATTTAAAACCAAATGCAATATTAAAATACCCAAGTCTGAACACCACTCTAAAAAACAGGCAACACTGGAAGGTTTATTTTAAGTGTCTTGCCTCCTTGTCTCCAAACTCTCTCTGACATTATATTGCAAACTGAGTACCCAGGTACACACATGGGAGAAGCTTAATATGAAGATGTGGATATGGACAAGATCTGAGGAGAAAAAGGTGGTTTTTTTGTATTTATCTACATGATGGAAATGTAAATTCTAGGGCTGTTTCAGACATTTGCCAAATTAAGCTATGCTAAGAATTGTTTTTAAAATAGTGCCTCATGGAGTTAGCTTTTTACTATTTAGACATAATGAATTTGGAAAGTCTTTCAGTGAGAAATATTGTGATTAAGCTCTTGCTTGTTGGTATTTAACATGGTTAAAGGCTAAGATACAGCCCAAGATATGTGTGTATATACAAAGGGAAAAACAAATAGAGAATCATTGTATATATCTATTGATTTATTCCAAATGGGGTGTGGAAAGATCTCTAAAAGAGCTCAAAATTGCTCTAAGTATGACAACAGTGACATAAAAAAGACATTCTTCAGGAGACTCAATTGCAATGTCCATCTCTGTAAAGGTAAAGTGAATTTACACAAACATTGTTTACTATCCAACGAAATTTTATGGGGTTTTTGAACGCTATTCAACAGATATCATACTTCATGGAATTCCCAGTTTTTGAATAATCTGTGGAATGAAAGTGAGAAAAGAGCATTTCCTTTCATTTACTTAAATCACTTAAACACTTTGGGGATGGGAATAGGGCAATAAACTAGGAAAAGTAGGATTATCTGTATTTTTTTTAACAGAATATATTTTAAAGTGAAAATAATAATTTTTTTAAAGAAATAGGTTGTTCACCATTCTTCTTCCCTATTTCCAATTATAATCACTGTAAGAACATAAACTGTTCAAAATTGTTATATTTACCATAAGGTGGCACCATTCAGTAAGTCAGTGACGTGGCTCAGAATATTCAATGTAATTGCTTTCTTCCAGTCCTTTTGCTGTACTTTAAGTCATAAAGTTCCATGAAGGACAGGTCTCGTACTCAAAATATATAATCTACATGGATTTAAAAAGTATAAACATTCATATATTAAAATCAGGATTCAGAAAAGACAAACTGCAATTCGTGCTAATAGGTTAAAGCTAATCAGCATTTTCTTAGTGTTGTCATCTAGAAAAGCTTTTCCCTCTCTGAAAATATGAAAGAATATACTATAAAAGTAGGTGTAACTATAAATATATATATATACTATAAAAGTATATATACTAAAAATATATATATTATGAAAGTGCTGAGAACAGTGTAAAACATCAGTGTCCCATTGTCCAAGGATGGAGACTCCACAGCCTGCCTTGGCAGCCTGTCCCAGTGTTTGACCACACACATCACAAAGAATCTGTGTTTAATGGAACCACTTGTATTTCAACTTGAGTCCATTGCCTCTTGTCCTGGCACTGGGCAAAACTGAGGAGATCTGCCCCTGTCTTCTGAACCCTGACTCCCTTCCCCTAAGCTATATGTACATATATATATATACACAAAATAATATTTCCCCTGTGAATTCAAACTCTCAGATGCTCCAGACCTTTAATGTTTTTACTCTGCTGGACTCAACTATATCCATGTCTTTTGGGCACTGAAGAGACTTAGACTGGGCCCAGCAATGCAGATGTGTTTCAACAACCCTGAGCAGAAGGGGAGAACTGCATCTCTTGGCCTGATGATGTATTTCCTGATATAATCCATGAGGCTGCTGTCCTTTTATGACCCAAGGATATATTCCTAGCTCATGGCCAGCTAGGTGTCCACGAAGATCTCATTTCCTTCTCTGACAAGCTGCTTGTTTTCTGCTAAGCCCCCAGCCTGTATTTGTGCCTGAGGTTTTTTTTTCCCCATGAACAAGACATGTCCTTTCCTTTTGTTCAAGCCCATGAGTTCATCTCTGTCCTTTTGCTGGTCTCTGTGTTGCTGATCCACAACCCTTTGAACTGGCAGTCAGCTGATTTTTGGCTAATCTCACAGTCCATTTATCCAGTCTATTCTTCATCAGATGTTGTGGGTAATAGTGTAAAAAGCTTTACTAATATCAGGATAAAACATGTCCAGCCTCCTCCCTTGTCCACTAAATCCATGTTCTCACTGCAGAATGTTATCAGGTTTGTCAGGAATGACTTTCCTTTCAATGTCCATGCTGACTACTCATCATCACCTTCTTGTCCTTCATATGTCTGTAAATTACTTCAGGGATTATTTGCTCCATCACATTCCAGTAATCCTGGTGGGACTCACGTGCTGTAGCTCCCCGGATCTTCCTTCTGGTCCTTCCTGAAGGTGGTAATGACATTTCCCATCTTCAAGTTCTTCAAAATCTCCCCTAATCACTACAGTGTTTCAGAGATAATTCTCAGTAGCTTCACAATGAGCTTGGACAGTTCCTTGCAGGTATTTCTCATTGGGTCTATGGACTTGCATAAACCACAATTTATTCAAATGTTCTCTGATTCAGTCCTTCTCCACTGGGGGTCTTCTCTGTAGAGCTGTATTTCATGGGACTCTCACAAGCAGGTCCCTAAAGAAAGCCAAAGTCCTCTCACCTGAAATCCATGGCTGAGATCTCACTATTGATCTTCTTCCCTTTCCCCAGTATCTCAAACTCCAACATCTCGTGGTTGCTGCAGCCAAAACCAACGTGACTTTTGTATCCCTGACCAATTATTTCTCATTTGTAAGAGACATAGCAGAGCAACTCTCATTATCTCCCTGACCACCTCTGTCAAGTGTCCCTTATGTTAAATTTGCTATTGCCATTAATGAGTAATTTGTTATTTGATCTAAATTTAATGCAAATTTTTCTTCATTTTCTTTGTGCTTTCTGAAAACTTATGAGCATTCTCTGAGCTGTTTGGTGCAACACACCACAGAAATTGCTATAAGTAGATATTGGAACTCATTAAATGAGCTGGTAAGTAATTTTTACTTGTAAGTGTCCTGAATTTAAGGTTTTTTCCATATGTGTTGCGGAAAATAGGGACGAATGGGAACGATATGAGGCGTGGAGAA
>NW_020884909.1:6616430-6649080 GCF_003945725.1 Corapipo altera | reverse complement strand
TTTCTGCAGTGCCCTTTCCTGTTCCCTTTCACCCACGAGCTGTGGCACATATGTGTATTGGATGAGTTGTGCTGATGCTTGTTTAGTCTAGAGTTGTCTTTCCTTCTTTTAGGATTGTTTCAGTTAGTCTTGAATCCAGGACTAGGAGAACATAACTACAAGAGTATAAAAAAACGGTTCTCACAAACGAAAACACTGTTTGCTCCATCTATAGCTATGATAGACTATAAGAGAATAGATGTTTTCCATAAAGATAAGTTAAGCTTCACTGGTTATAATAAACCCTACTTAAAGATGGCTCTAACATTTCTGTTTGTGATTGATAACTTCATATAGTATCACACATTCTTCAAATTTGCAAAGTCAGGCCACAAATAATCTAACTTGTTTCCCATTTATATGCAGCTGGCATTTTAAGTGTTTCTCAATGCAGCAGCCTCAAATTTGATTTAGTAAAGAAATTTGAAAGCAAAATTATTCTACAGATTCTCTAGAAGCTTTTAAAACTTTTTATTTAATCCTCTCCTCTGCCTTGTTTCTTTTGTGTCTTTGCATTTTGACAGTGATAATGATTTTTGAAAACATATTTGATATACTCTGAGACAGAAATCTAATTTAGCAATACTGATATTACACAGATCAAATAGTTTCAAATGGTCATTATTATTCTGCTAGAACAATTAATGTACTGAATATATTGCATTTTTAAAGTTTACTTCCCATGATAAAACATACTGGTTCAATTTATTTAATTGCAGTTTTAATTAAGAGTTTGTCAGAATTTGGCCTGGGGAAAAAAATCAGAAGTTTGACCTACAAAGTTTTTAATGAGTGAAATGTAGGGGCTTTACAGAATCCCTTGGCAGCAAACAAGCAGAAATAATTCAGACTCTTTTCCTTAGATAAGGGTAAAATTGGTGAATAGGGAAGAAAGTCAGGAAATAAAGGTACATGACTTATGGATTCTTCAGTGTCAAAACCTGATGCTTTTACAATGGACCCTCAGAGGTCCACTGTGTCTTTTAATGTCTTCTCTAACAACATATCTAATCTAGTAAAAGGTATCCCTATCCATGGCAGGGGACTTGAAAACTGATGATCTTTAAGGTTCCTTCCAACCCAAAACATTTTATGATTCTATGATTTAATTTATCCGAGTAAAATAATCTTCCTTCAAAAATGTCGTGACATTATTCTGTCCTTTTCTCCTTTGGAAATGGATAAGGATGGACTGGGGTGGAAGTGTCAGGTGTGGAGCAGGGAATCTTCTTCTCATTTACTTTATATACATGTTTCATATACATGTTTATATACATGTTTTATTTACATTTCTCTGAATCAAGTATCAAGTTCATGTTACACAATGTCATGTTTGCAGACAGCAAAGAAGAGCCTTTCATGCCCTTTGCCTGCAATTAAATCTGCCTCTTCTTTTCTGCCTAGATGCAAAGTCTTAATCACTCATAATTGCTGTACTAGACTCTATTAGAGAAGTAATTTTTGACCTTTTGGAGGCCAGAGTCAGAACTAAAATCTGATTTGAATTGGTGCTTATTTCAGCGGGTTTTGGACAGCATTTTGTCTAACACACATGGAACCACTCTTTCCCTTTCTGGTATACTTGTTCTGAGAGAATAGCTGACTTTTGGGTTCAAAGGTGACTGAAAGAGAAGGCACATTTTTCCTTATATGGTGGAATTTCATGGAGAAAGATAAGAAAATAACTAGAAGTTCTAACCAAAACATGAATATAATTGCTTTTTGCTGATCTTAGTTGACCCAGGCTAACATTTGGTGTTAGACAAGGTACATTTGCTATGTCTATTTACTTAAAGCAACATTAACAGACTAGAGACTTGCACAAAATAAATACATATATACATACATACATGCATATCAACCCCTGTGCAGTTCAGTGCATGACCTTTTGTATTAATCTTTGAATGTCTGGTATTGACAAGTTACAGGAATAGTGAAGAATACCATACATTTTCAAATCTACTTGCATAATCTTTCCTGCAGGAAAGTATTTCACCTTATGTGAAAGTAAAATTTTAAAAAAATTTCTCTGAATACTGTAAGTATAAATGACAGAGAGGAACCAGGACAATAACTTTTTTTTAGTCTCCTTTCGTAATGCAGAACTGTACTCAGTGATCCAAAATGGAAGTATGTTTGCAGCTGAACACTCAGAAGATTAAGACCATCATTCTTCATGAAGAAAGTTTATTTTTATGTTGAACAAAATAGCATCTGAAAAGTACCTGGGTTCTAACTCAGTTAATCACCCTGAAGGATGTCAGTTTTATTTCCTAAAAATCAAAGTTTTGCAATAACCATAGAGAAAGAAATGAAGAAATGAGACCTTTAGGTCATTGCCACAGACAACAGATTATGATGTACCATGAAATATGAGATAAGACAGCTGATTCTAAAACCACTATGTATACTTAACTTTTGTGACCATGATAAATTATTATTTCCGCCTTCCTTACGTGCAAGTATTATGAAATTTATTTACATTATCATAAAAATATAATCTAAATAATATAAACGTAACTCCCACTGCAATGTTTTGAAGCTGACAATAAGAAAAGAGAACAATGTGAAGATCTGTCAGCATGTAATGATTTGTTAAAAATCATATGAAACGCATATAAGGACATAAATCTAATACTGACTAAAATTTATATACTTAACATTGCATGATGACATAGGAATTACTGAAAAATTTGTTTGCATATATATGGTTATCTCATTCTATGAGCTTATACCACCTTCCAAGGTCTGGAAGCTTCTGGACTTTGGTGAAAAACCTCCATTGCTACTGCGTTTTTCATGGCCAGAAGGAATGTAACCAAAATAGTATTTGAGCTGGCACCTTGAAGTGAGGTAAGAGTCCTACTGATAACACTTTTCCTGACAAAAACTGCTTCCTTCTCTTCGCTGTAGTGGCAACCTGACATGTTAGGATCAAGTTCCCACACAGTCTGGAGACACAGAGGAGATTTAACAGTTGGTTCCACTGTTAACCAGATAAAGCCTGATAGTTTGAGGAAAAACAAAATCTGAAGTAAAACATAATTAATGTAATTAATGCAATTAGACTGGATTAATGCCCTCAAGTTTACTATTTCTTTCAGCAATGTCTATTCCTCAATAATGCTTTATGATTAATGAACTTCAGTGTTTTGATTGGTTTTAATCATCTCTCGTTATTTTTCCCTCAGTGATCTAAGGATTGATTTGGCAAAATCAATCCAGAGTTTCCCTGCTCCAATTACTCTCTTTGTGCCTATTGCACTCCTGTATTGGATTTTTTTGTACTTAACTGAAGTTCCTCAAGCTATTTCTGCAATGAAATCCAGAGGTGTGTCTGCAAGACATGTATTGATAACTGATCTAACTTTAACCTCATTAGTTTGTTTAATGATAGGAATGAAATCACAGGCTGTGAATTCAATAGTGGATGTCCTTGCAACAGCAGTTCTCTGAGTAATTAGATAGATTACAGCTGTATTGAGGATAATCTACCTGTGCTGCAATCACAGCAGCAGAGATATATCAATAGTTTATAAAGACATAACTCAACGAATAGACGATTCCTAGGGTATAAAAAACTTTAGAAGGAAATTCTGAAATATTTTTTAATCTTCATTGACATGCAAGGAGTAGGATTTCTATATATGGAGAGAAACTCAGGTCAGCAATGTTATTCGTTATTTTTATTGCAAAATAAAGGTCATATGTCCAAACAACACAGGCAAACATTGTTAAAGGTACTCTAATCAGCAGTGTGTATGTATTTGCATGTTACAGGAAAGGTTACCGTCCCATGGGAGATTTTGCTAGACTTCCAAACAGGCTGAACCACACAAATTGGGAAAAACCTCTGCAGGTAAATAAATTAAAGTGTAGGGACCCTTTTAAACAATCTGTAGAACTGATTGTCCTTTTTCCACCCTGAAATTTGTAGTGGAGTTTATTTTCTTCACTATATCACTGACTGTGCTTAGCCCAATTTTCCTGTAAACAGTCATTCACTAAAACACATAAAATGTGATGGGAATTCCTGTGTCTTCTGGAACTGGAATGCATGGCATGTATATTCCTTTAATTTAGAGTCAAGATAATTCTGGAAAAAAAATCCAACAACTTGACAGATGAAATTTAAAAATTAGCTTGATTATACCTACATATACAAATTACTGTTGTTTTGATAGAAGGAAGACAAATAAATAGCTTTCCAATGATTCTTGGATCCTTCTTTGAGAAGTTCCTGAAGCTTCCTTCTGAAGTGGCATGAAAATTCCCAGGACTTGAAGCCCAGAAATTGTTTCTACAGCAGCTTTTACACTTATTTTTATGTACTATCTCTACTGAGTATTAAAATATGCCTCATTAAAGTGCTTCTGCACATCTGCTGAAATACATACATCCTGGAAAGTTCCCTTTATAATTACCAGAGAGAATCTTTGTTTTAACTTGTGTTAAAATTCTCTTTATCTGCATAAAACACAGACCCTCAAAGCCTGCTCCTTTGTTACATATACTAATGATCTTTAGATAGGTGTAATGTCATCTGTTTACTACACTTGAAAAGTAGATTTGTTTTAAGGTTTAAACTAAAATTACAAGCTGAATTTGCAACTTAAAATGCTATAAAGTAAAAAGGCACTTTTCATTTTGTCCAAAATCTTGAGGAATTCTACTGTATATTAAAGCATTCTGTAATATTTCTGTATTTCTAGACCTGCATATGTACACGTTCAAAAAGACAGCACTAATATCTTTCCATTGATTTTTGTGGTGCTCACAATTATTTATATGGCTTGTTGTCCAAATGTTTAACAAGTGTAGGTTTCAGAGATTTCAAGGTTAGTAACAGCCTCAATAAAGCACAAAAAAATGGAACAGCTTTTCTTACATGCCACTGATATGTATTTCTCAAACTGCTTGCAATTTAAATTTTACAGTGGGAATAGTTTCTTAGAGTTTCTAAGAGTTTCTTAGCTACTTTACTAAGAAAACATGACATTTAAATATTTCTGTTTAAAGAGATTTTCTGTTTTCTGGATGCAACACTAATTGAGGGGACATAATAATGGTGTGACAAAATGGTAGGAAGTTCTTTTGAGTCCTTTTTAAAAAAGCATTTGACACTGGGCAATACACAAATAAAATGGAAGAACATGCAATATAATGGAGATTTAAAACTCTATATAAAGAGTGGAAGTAACATTAGAATAGTTAGATATAGATGTAGGTGAAAAGCTCTGTAAAGTTTTGTACTTGGAAATTGATTGTGCTTTATGCAGAGCTGAAAATTAGTGTATTTAGAAACTGTAGAGGAGCTTCTTTAGGTCTTCATTCTACATAGCTGATCTATTTTATATTTTCAAGTTATGAGCATCAGGGTTTAGCCACTTAAAGCTTGATTTCAAGCAGCTGAAAAGTATTAAAAATTTTCAGTATCAAAAGTAGTGCAGGCAGCAGAGTATTGAAGATGCAGTAAAAATTATGTTGAGACCAGCACTGAGGAATGTACTACTGTTCAGTAGATGCATCTAACTCTTCTACAATACTAATCTGAAAAAAGATGAGTAAAATCAAGGAACTCTCTAATTGATGTCAATAAAATTTAAGCAGTACTTACTGTAATGTTCAGTCATATTTTTGTAAAACTACTAATTATTCATAACTAATTTGCAGTGGTCATTATTTCCAGATTTGTTTAAATTCTAGGGATAGATAATGTCTTTGTGCCTCTGGTTCCTATATTTTTAGACTTTACTAAAGCAGATGTGATGTTAAGGGTGAGCCCTTGTTGAACTTGAAAAGTAACAGTTTTAGGCTTTTAGTGGAGGGAGAAAAATTCTAGTTTTGCTCTCAGGTCTGAAGACTTGTCTTGCTCAATTCCTCAGACAGAACACTTTACACTTCAATATTATGGACGTTCAGACTATTTAAGAGTGATTTACGACAGAGACAGACCCAGAAGAGGCCCTGCAATGCAGAGATGCAGCAGGGAGAGCTATAATGTTGAAGTAAGACACTAACCATAAAAAAGCACTTTTTTCACTAAATCCCTGGAAAAGAATCTTCATCCAGGTGTACTAGACTTGAAGTGTGGCAGTCACCTGAATATTTATTCAGTGGTGTCTTATTACTGAAGTGGAGATTCAGTTAATATGCTTAGAAGTGTTTTTATGTTTTCTGGGTTGTTTGGACATATGTAGTTACTCTCTGCACTGTTAGAGCTCTGATGAATTTTGCACCAAATATATCTGAGATCTATAAGTAGCTGTCAGACTAAAGTTAGTGCCTCATCTAACCAGAGTGAGTTTTCTCAAAGAGGTGTTCCACTGATATTGCTGATTTGAGATTCATTCAACAGCACTTGTCTTCAATAATTCAAAGAATTGTGGTAGTTACATGACTGCTTACACAGGCAGACAACAGTTCAGAGAAACCAAGACTGACAAACTCAGAAGTATATTTAATCAAGAGTTCTATTTTCTGCTAACATAGTTCCCTAAGCACAAAACAAAACATGCAATTGATGCTGAACTCAAATATTAGACCACACACACACTAACCATGAGATCTATCAGCATGACAATCCTTCTGAACCACTCCAAAAGAGGTGTTAAACATTCTCTTCTATTAACAGTTTATTACTGCTTATTAAAAGAGGAAGCTGGTGAGCGTGGCTGGATTCAGATACGTCTTTTTTAGGTGTTACATTATGATTTTTTTCCTTTCACAAATCTCAAATTTGAAATTATTCAAGTAAACCAGAAACCACCAATGACAATTTCTTTCTTTTGAGACTGCAGCAGTACTTAATAATGTGTTAGTACTGTTAAATGAATGATAAACTTATTGTAATCACACTCGTTGTAATACAGTGAGTTTAGTGACACAGTATTTAAAAAGTGATAATTATTAATTTCCAAGAGCTAACATGGACGATCCAAACAGAATGAGGCACTTGGAAAACTTTCACTTGGCAAATTTTGAACATTCTGATAGAATAAGGGACTTAGCAGGGCAGAGAAAGTGTTGCCTTAAACACGGCCCAGGACATATGATCCACCAACTGAACATCTCTAAAGAAATCAATAGGAATAAATTAATTTAATCTGCTGACAAAATTAAAAGACAGGTAGATGTTTGGAAGATTTTTCATTTCATGCAAATGGTTGAAAAGCAGAGCAAGAGACTGTGGTATTAAGTTAGACCACAGATCTAACAAGTCTGAGCCACAAAAAAAATGATTTTCATTTATAAATTAAATTTCCCTTATAGAATCATAGATAAACTAGATATCCCAGATTCTTATAAAAGATGCTATCTACCCCTTTTAAGGTATTTTCTTTAATGTTCTGATTTCCACACTTACATAAATTATCAAAGAGTACAGAAACAAGATTTAGTGAATTAAAAAAACGAAATCGTATTTTATTTGAAATTTTTTGCTTTTATTCTGGTCACATGGGTGAAGAATTCTTTATGAATGTAATTAAGAATAACACATGTCAGTTTTTTGTATAACCAAGCCCACAAACTAAAATAAATACACACATTTAGCCAGTTGAATGCAAGGGGTTTGCTGGGTCAGCATGTGTTGGTATCGTTACTCTGTAGAAGAAAAAAATCTTTACTAAATATGTTGTTATGCAAAAGTCTAACATCCAGCCCTGCATGCACAAAGATGAATTTTGCTCAAACACACATGTGGATGAAGGCTTTGAATGTGCAAAGTGATTTTTGCCCACACTGTTAAGCTCTTTACCTTAAGAAAGCATAAATTTAAAATAGTAGCTCTGAACAGTAAATTTAAAGATTTCTTTTTTACTTCAAAGATTTTCTGGGAATAATATCTTATTCAGAGAACTTGAATTTTAATATTCTTACATGTGTAATCAATTACTGGCAGTGTAGCTTGGTAAATAAGTTTGGGTTAGATTCTGAGTGTAAGCTACACACAGATGTTAAAATTCTTCTTTTAGTGTTCAGCTTTTAATTTTAAACATTGCTTTTCTGCGTGCATACATACAATGTCTAACCATTCAACTGAAGAAGCCCTTACCAGCAAATAATTTTTTAAACTGGCTCCTCTTCTTTGACTTATATTGTGCTTATACAATACCTTTGTTAAATGGAACAGGAAAACAGAAGTTTTTCCAAGCACAAACACATTCCCAAATTATATATATATATATAATATAAGGTAACTTAGCAAGCTGACCCTTATTCAAGTTGTATTTTGGCAACATGTCTTACATACTCATCTGCAGGGCTCTTCAGGCAGAGGAAAAGTCATCTTTGAAAGGTGACTGATGTGTAGGTTACTAAAATTAAAAGTGTTGTTTGTCATTAATTTCCATTAAATTCATTGCTTAGTGTTCTCCCACCAAAAGTACAGTGGAAGACCGCAAGTCCACCTTTTAAATCCATGATGGATGTTCCATAAATATGTTAGCATGGATGAATCAACAGCTGTTAGGTCAAAAAAAAAGAAGAGACGAATATTTATTTCATACACCAGACAGTTGTCAAGAAATATTAACATCCTTTAGTCAATAGAAGGGGGAAAAACAGGACCCTGATAAAAAGATGGCAAGAGCAGTCGAGTCAAGCTGGGATTGACTTAACTCCCTTTATACTATTTCCCCCAGTTGAATCCCTTGGGAAGGGCTTGCACTTGAAAAGAAGTTAGTTTGAAAAAAACATGCTTTATCTATTTTTTTTTTGTTTGGTTTTTTGTTGTTGTTGTTGTTGTTTTTAATCTTATTTTATTTTATTTTTTTTTACAAAGCTTAAGCTTTTGTATTTTCACAGCATTATGAAAATCCAAATTTTAGTGCTAGAACTAGTCCTTTCCTGAACCCTAAGGGCTTGAAGCTCATATGTCTTAGAGGAGATCTTTTTAGCATGCAACATTTGTTGCCCAAGGCTCATTGACCAGATTTCCTTTTCCATAAAAATATAATGCCAGATTCGACAGTAATTTTCATTTACTCCCCAGGTAAACTTTGGAATGATCTCTGTAAAACCAATTTGAATAACATCTGTTTCTTGTCCCAGTTTGGCTAGATGCTGACTGAAATACTGAAGAAATTTAAAGCAGCATGTAGATTTACGTTTCCTAAGAGTTGAGGGGTTTTTTTAATGGATTCAGTAATCATGTTTTTTAGATCAAATGTAGACATAGAGATTCCAAGGTTTATATTCCAGGAGAATATAAATTAGTGATACCAGTCTTTGTGAAAAATATGTGTTAAATATTCCATCAGTAGCAAAACAATATGTTTAAAATTATTCTTAGGTTAGTTCTTGATTGCTTGCATTTCCAGAAGTTAAATAAGATGCTTAAAGGAATGAACAACTTTATTTCAGCATCATCATGAATTAGTTCCTAGAAGACATTTAGCCATCATATTGTGTTTCTGTTAGACATTTTAATTATATTTTAGGCTTTTAAATTACAACTTCAAATTTTATTTTATTTATTTCAACCAGGTGCATGAAAAATTGACTCCTTTAAATACCATTAAGTTAACACGATAAGCTTGCATCTGTCAATTTATAATTTGAGTAGTGGAATTAAAAATAATCCATCTTATTGGATATTCATGTGTGTGGAAAATATGTAAAATAAGATCATGGGGCTGAGATTCTTACACTGATTAGTATTTTACTCTCCTGGTAGTACAGCAAATGTCAGGAGTGCTATTCAGCAATTACATTTTTTAACACAAAGTATTATTGTGCAAAAAAAAAAAAAGAAAACAAAACCTGTAACAACAACAACAAAAAGTGCTTAATATGTTTTGAAATCATTGTTCACATAATTTTGAAACTAGATGCTTACCTCTCAGATGTAACTATCTCTAATATATTAAAGGTTTGAGGTAGCGTTAAATCAATGTGTCAGTGTTATCTTGCAATAGGATATGAGATTTGCTTTTTTGAGACAAATCCTTGACTTAGAAGCTGCCACATTAGCAGTGGAATTTATGAATTTCCTGCTTAACGAAGATTCCTGTGTAATTCAAGTTCCTTTCATATAATTTATGAAATTACAAACTCTTTAAAAATGAAAGCATGAAAATTAAAAATGCTTAGATAGCTTCTGCACTGTATTTTGAAATTGTTAATGTGATTATCCTAAAAATTTTGGCTCCTCTGACAGCCCTATACAACTATGCATAACTTATTATTTATTCTGTAACTCCAAAGAAAGTAAAAATTTGTTAATTTCTGAATAACAATAATAATAATTTGTTTTAATAAAGCATACACTGTCTCCCTGATAGTTAATGTGGAAGGCTTTTTTTTAAAATATCCACCAAGAGAAGTTGGTGTGGGTCAGAAAGATAATACATTTTGTTTTGCTTTTGATGATGAGTTCACTGGTCAAAGACTGAGAATGAAAAATGGCCTGTAGTAGCCACATCATAGGAATTTTACTTTTTAATTTCTTTGGAATAATATTTTACTTAGCAATTTTTACCTTTCTATTAGAGGCAAGAGATTTTTGTCTATTCTGCTACCAATTTTATTTAATGGCCTCTGAACTTATAGGGTTGGCTCCCTAGTTCTAACATCTTGCAAATAAAATACTTTCCTCCTCAGACAAGATGTTGAAATATAAGACTGATGTTCCACTCAGTGGAACATTCTCACATACAGAAGTATCAGTATATCTATCTATATCTATATCATCTATATCTATATCTATATCTATATCTATATCTAATCTATATCTATATCTATATATATCAGTATATACTATTGCTGTATCAGTGTAGGCAGATCTCTGTGCTTGGTATTAATAACTTAGCATTGTCATGATTGCCATCTTACTTAGTTAAAGGAAGAAACAATTTAAAGCCACAAATATTTGTCTATTTGTTTGTTTGTTTGTTTGTTTGTTTTTTAATACCACAACCAATACTGGAGCTGTTCAAACATTTACGCAATTTTTTGGGGGGCTGCATATAATTCCTCTCTTCTCAGCTTTGGTAAATCTTTTATTTATTTTAAGATGATGACACTGTCTTCTTGTTATCTGATAAGGGGACCAGCAAGATTAACACCATTCTTCACGCTGAGCTAACAGAAAGAAACAAAGTGATTTCATGAAAATGAAGCTAATACTCAATTTAGATAAGACTTCTGGGGTATTGTTCACTCCTTGACCTCTGCCAAGGAGGAGGCTTTCCAGATTAATTCAGACAAGAACACACAGTAACACAATAGATATTACTAAATATCTCCCAGTATTACATCTGGCCTTTTTTTTCCCTCCTTCTAACTTTAGTTAATAGTAAGGTAACAGAAAAATGATAGTACATACTCATTTTTGTGTTACCCATATAGAGTTAATCTCTCACAAATTTTTTTTTTGTTTGGTTTGATTTTTTCTTCTTTTTTTTTTAATTTTTTTTTTTATTTTTACCCCCTTTCTATCAATTGGATTTTTAATCTTTTTTGAGTGCTAGTTCCTAAGGCAGAGTTGGGGTCAAATCTCTCAATATTTCCTATGTACAGGTTTGCACAGCATTAAAAAGAGTTGTTTCTTCCAGACAGAGCAAACAATATTATGCCTGTGACTCATTATTTTTGTATCTGAATTATTGGGATAAAAACTATGTGGACTTACAGTAGATTTTTTTTAGAACATTAGTCCTATTAGAATTGCAGGTAGGTTTGTAATTCCATTTTCTGGAGGGTGAAATGCAGGTACTGTGCTAGTATATGTGTAGAATCTGAAAGTTGTAAAGAATTTAGAAAAAATCTTACATCTTTTTAAGCCAGTTACCATGTATGAAATAGTTAAGTCTGTATTTTAACTTGAATTATTTCAAATATTTCCCAAATCTTATCAAACTGGAGCTTTTGGAACACAAAAATTGATCAAATTAACTGAGAAATTTGCTGAAAGGCAAGGCTTAATTCTGAAAAACTTGTGTTGTTTGAGAGTCTACAGTTCTGGTTTTTTCCTGGAGTGTCACTCTTACCCAAATCTGTGAAAACAGCCTTCAGCAATCTAGAAAGAAAAAGCTATAGATAACTATCTGTCCATCAGTGATGAACAGTATGATGAGTTCATCATACTTAGGCTTGCCTCGAATGAAATGCTCAATTCTCACATTAAACTTAGAAATTAATCTTCTTTTTTCTTTTATTTGGTTGGTTTTTGGTTTTTTTCCCCCTCCTTAGGGTGTGCCCTGTTGGGTTCAGGTGTGCTACCCTGTGTACCCACCGGGCTGCCTGCACTGGAAGCTCTCAGAGGGCACAAGAAGAAAGGAAGAACAGCTGCTCTCAGGCCTCTGTGAAATAATAAATCAGCAACAGGTCCTCCAGGCACCTCTGTGGAGATCACTTTGCGAATGAAATACTTCTGAGCAGCAGAAATAAAGCCAGCTGTTTGCAAGACAACATAAGGAAAACTGTACTCTTGTGCTCTGGGCTCCCGAGAAACTAAAATTGACAAAGAGATTAAAATCAACCCAGCTAACAGGTAAAGTTGCAGGGAGCCCAGCTAAAAAATAAATAAGTTAGTAAATTGACCGTCTTTATTGATCAGAATGATGAAATAATTCAATTGGCCATGAAAACAGCCAGGTATCCCTTGCATTTTCCAGCTAAGGGACAAAGAAATAGCTGCTGAAACTAAACCTGCTTCACTCAGTGGCATTTCTAATAGGTTTCAGAAAAGTCATATTGTTTGGACCACAGTATTATAGTAGTGGTCTAGTTTTTATTTTCGACTATTTAGCTTCTTTCTCCTCAGATTAAAATCAAGGGTCATCAGTGTCTGCTGCTGCTGCTGTGTTTCTTCAGGATTTTCTGTTCTTTTGGTCTCTTCTGGCAACCTCTGGGCATGCAAAATGAGTCTGATACCAAATGAGAAAGGAGAGAATAGATCTAAGAAATTTTTAAGAATACCAGAACTGTGAAATTATTTTTTTATTAGATAACTTCAGTTACTTCACCTTTCCTTATTATTTCTATTTCCCCTCCTACACCCTAGAAAATGCAAGAAATTTCCAGATACAAATCACTTTTATTTGCTTCTTTACTACTAGGTAATTATATTGTTATATATAATTATATATATATATATGCTAGTTGGTTTATATATAGGTGGTTTATAATAATAGGTACTAGATAGTGTATATATCTAATAATATATATAGGCTAGGTGATTTTCAGTTGATATTTACTCTCTTGGATTTAAAAACTGAATGTGTTATTGTGAATAAGAACTAACTGTGTATTAAAAAAAAGAAAAAAAAAGTTGAGTGAGAGATATCATGTGACAAATTGCTCCTATTATTCCTTGCAGTACTTTGGAAGATCTACCTTTATATCAAGAGATGACTGTTAAATGTTGCACAAACACACTGAATTAAGTAGTTATACCTTGTCTTTTTGCAGTTATGCCTTTTCTAAATAGCAATAATTAGCTGGGTTTTTAACATCTCTTTCTACAGTATTTGTGTGCAGCTCATATGCACATCTACATACTTCCAGAAGCCAAGAGAAATTATTCCTTAAACATGTAATCTCTTACTTCATTTACTTTAGTGTCAAAATACTTAATAATTTCTGATGAGCAGTAACAAAACAGGATTTTTGGTGTCTTTGTTTCACCATCTATGATTCACCTGAGTAAGAAATCCTCTTTTAAATTGGGAAATATGATATTCATTAAAAAAAGCAATTTCTTGTTCTAAAATGTTATGAATAGAATAGTAGTCAGGGCCCTCCAAAGCCCCAGGACAGCAGTAGAAATGCATGAATAAGTTAGAGCCCAAGGCAACTCATAAGGTGTTTAACATTGCTCCATAGATCATTGACTGGCAGAAGTATTAAAATGAGATATTTCAGACTTGGGCTGATATACTTTATTCCCCAGAATCATAGAAAAGTTAGGGTTGAAAGAGACCTTAAATATAATAATATTATAAATATTATTTATAAAATAAAAATTATAAATATTATGGCATTCACATCCTGTGGCATACACATCCTGGGGAACCTGTTCCAGCACCTTCTAGTTATCCTGATAGTAAAGTATTTCTTCCTCAGACTCTGATTTTCCCTTTACTTCGTCTAAACTCCAATTATAATTTCTTGGATATAGCCTTGAAACAATAACTATTATGCTGTAATAATTATATTATATTATAACAATGTAATAATAATTTTGCTATTATGTTGAGTACCAAGTTCTCAGTGACACGTCCTTGAAAGGTGGCTACTGCTGGAGTTGCCCTCTAATTTCCAATTTCATGTACTTTGAGAAAAAAAAACACTTGGAATCATCCAAAAAAAAGTTGAAAATTGTATGCATAGGTTTTATCATGTAACAAAATTTCTTGAACAATGGCCAACCAAACACCATTAAACACCTAATAAAATCCCAGACATACTGTTATGCTTGCTAAATATTGCAACTTTGAATTGCTTTTCTTACTGTTTATAAATATTGCTATAAATACAAAATATTCTAATATGTACCCTGATACTGTTTTGGTAAACTAAGAAACTGAAGGGATTTGAATTTTGTTCCGATTTGGGTTTTTTTCCCTACATATTTTGCTATTTCTGATTTCCATCAATACTGCTTTGAGATTACTCTTGTCTGGTGGTGAGAATTTGTTTGTTTGTTTGTTTGTTTGATTTGGGGTTTTTGTTTGGTTTTTTTTGTTTGTGTTTTGTTTTCTTTTTGTTTTTGTTTTTTTTTTTAAGAAGAAAAATCTATTGTACTTTCTTAGCAGATTTACAATGCACATTTTAATTGCCTCAAGGAGAGTTAATAAACAAATTAGACTTAATAGTGGGGTAGAAATGAACACCTTTATGCACCTCTACACACCTTTAGCAACTTTTCTTCCTTTCTTTTTCCATAGCAGCAATAACTGATAAAAAGGATTTGCACCATAAAACTTTTTGGTGTTGGGTGTTGATTATTTGTTGTTTTAATTAGTAATTTGTTTATATCTGAAAGGATAATCCTGAGAAAAGGGTGTGATGAAGCAAGTTTCAAATAACACTCTAGAGAGAAATATATTGGAGTTTTTTTGGTTTTGTTTCTGTTTATGTTTTTTGGCTTTGTTTGTTTGGTTTTTTTTTTAAATAATAATGTTTAAAAAGTATATATAGATGGAATAAAACCCTACATCAACCAAATTACTGTATGGGGACCTAGCATTTGAGATGTTGAATAAACATAACATAGCTTGAAGTCCTGACCCTGAGACTGCCAGAGACATAACAGTCCACAGTTAAGGATATGATATCTCTAAAGAGACTTCCCAGAGGAGATACTGCTTCTTTTCTCTAGTGACTAACAGCCCATAACTCCTGTTCTAATTAGCCACATAAATGTTTAATTTTTTTCTTTTGTTTTCGTTAAAAGCTCAGATTGTTCTGCTGGAGCATTCAGTAATGATGTAAATAATGAAGAACTGAGACTGCAGTCCTCTTTGTGCTTAACCTCTGTTTTTATTTTCCCACGAGCCCTTCTCAAATAGAAAATAGGCTTGTGCATTTCTTTTTAAGGCAAAACAGGAATAAGTGTCTTTAGTGACATAATTTATAACTTCTACCTAAAATTACTTATTCCTCAGACTGAGACTGCAGCCCTGTTTTAGTAATTTGACCTTAAAAGAAAAAAAACGTGTTTTGCACAGTTTGGGGCTTGCTATCCCAACACTGAAGAAGGTAAGGAAGTAGCAAAAATCACTTTTCCACATGTTCTCTCTGCAGTAACTTACATCTATTCGCCATTAAATAAGTCTGAACCTCAAGAATAGTTCTGCAAGTAGCTTGAAAGAAATTTTTTTTCCATTTGTGACTAGATATACGAATTCTAGAACCCGAAGTTTTCATGATGTGCAAAAGAATGTTTGAAAACGGAGAAGTTCCTTTAGACTTTAATTGAAGTACCAAGGGATGTTTACTGAGAAAATATATTTCTTGTGAAAGAGAAGCTAATGGAGTGAGTAAACAATATCAACAACCTTTCTTCCTCTACAAATTTATTTTAGGCTACGAGAAGCAGTACTGGATTTTGTAAGTAAATTATTTGTAGTGTCCCACCATCACTCAGTAGATGGAAAATTCCTTAATTTAGTGAAACTGTATTCGAAGAGTGCATTTATAGCTTTTGAAATTATGGCTTTAATTATTGATCCGACATTTCAGCGTGGCATCCATAAATGCCATTAATTACACTAGGGGTTAGCTGTGATGTTGAAAAAAGAATGCTGAATAGATGGTGCCTGCCTAATTCTTTTAAGTTCTAAATAGTTTGATGTTGATCACCAAAGGAAATGAAATTAGTTAACCAGACAGGAGAAGCATTTTAATCCTTTCCATCATAGAATGTAACATACACTAGCCCTTATGTGTATAATTTAAATTATACACATAAATTAGCTCATATAATCCACTCTGTGGTAGATCTTGATATTCTTTATGGACAAACAGGCCATAATCTCTTAGGCATAGGATAAAACTCATGGTTGCAATTTATTTTTGGCAGAAAACATATCTTTTATTTAATGTTCATTCAAGTATTTTTGTATTAAATATTCGTCCTTTTCTAGGAGAACCATGTGCTGAAACCCTAAAGAACTGTTAGTAGAATAAGTCTCATAAAAGTTGGACAGTATGTTAATATATTCTGCCTCTGTGTGCTCTTGTTTAATAATGCATGCCATGTCATCCTGGTGCACAGGTTATTCTCTCCTCAATTTAACATTTGTTTATGAATCTTACAACAGAAGTTCTTCATTTGTTAACACATTTAGCACAACAACCTGAGAGACCCCTCATTTTGCTGCGTGCAGCTTCTGCCAGAAACCTGTCGTTTGAGAATAAATATACAAATACTTTAGGACTTCTGTAATCATGCCAAAAGTAAAACAATCCTGCTCTGCTAGACTTTTCATTTTTTTTTTTACAATTTGTCCATGAAGAAAATTTATCTGAATTTTCTAAGAAAGTGGCAATATATTTGCCTACACCAGGAGTAAATAAATGAGATGATTTTACATTTCCATAGGCTTGAATTGGTCTCGAATTCTTCACATTAATTCATTTATTTTCTTTTTTTATTTTCTCTCCATTGTTGACAGTTCTTTGGTGAATAATTTGTGGTGTATGCATAAAATATATTAAAAGTGTTGTATCAAAGTGGTATCATAAGGTTGATAATAACTGAATGAAATAATTTTGATTGTTCCTATCAGGGAATACTTGATTCCTCTATCAAGAAAGAATAAAAAATTTATTCTGGAAGAACTGTCCTACTTTTAAGGCTGATCCAGGTAAAAAATTACAATATAAAGTCTGATCATGAATAGTTTTCAATAGCCATAATTAGATAAGATGTCTCCTTAAAGTGTTGGGTATTTGTTTGCTCAGCTCTCTCTACAATTGCTTATCCTGTTGATTTAAAAGAAATGGAATTTAGCCTGGCAAGCTAAGGTTGCTCACCAAACTCCATTTTCTACTTGTTTGGGCAAACCCTGTTTTGAATCCAAAGAGTTGAATCCAAAGAGTGCATTGAGTATTGGTTTAAATATTTACCAAATGCCTTTAGCCCACCTGCTCTAAAAACAGGCCATTATATGATGTTACTTCAAATATGTTCTCTTTCAACCACACATGGCTTTCAGATTATCTAGAAAAGCTAGTAAATTCCCCTATTTTTTCCAATGAATACTGAAATATTCTCAGCATTGGGCTTTAAATTTCATATTTTTTTCCCTTTTATTTCTAACTCATCATATTAGACTCCTGTTCTGATTTAGTATTGATTTAATATTAGTTGCAATACCTTTACTGAAGGGGTATATAATGCAAAAGTAACGAAGAAATTTCAGTTTTATTTCCGCTCTATATATTTTTTATTTCAAAATATTTTCCTTGCAGTTAATATAAAGTGCCAAAAGTATTTAGGGTCTTTCTGAGGGAGTTTAAATTAAAAAAAAAAAAAAAAAATTCCTTCACGTTTGAGTGTTTACTTTCCATTTTAACAATTTTAACCACCAAATTCAGTTTCGTCTGTTTGTCTGAGTCCTTCTTATGTTTATTTATCATCTAAAATTAGTGACACAAATCTTCTGAAAATCTTCTAGAATTAATGTTCTCAAAACTTTAAAAGCTCACCTTGTCCATGCATTCCCTATCTTCTAGATGTCAATGTATGTTTGCATTTGCTGTATTAACTGGGGCTGAAAAAGAGAAATATTAGAATACCTTCATACCTCTACACAGACCAAAGAAAGTGGACAGAATAATCATTTAATCACTGGCTTCTGATGGAGGAACCTTGAAACTGGTTACCACTTGGTTTGATTTGGTTGGTTTTCGGATTTTGTTTGTTTCTGTTTTGGTGGTTATTTTACTTTCAGCACTCCAGTGTTATTAATTACCTTATAATAAAACTCATTTACGTTTTGCATTTTGTATTCATCAATATTTTTTGTTCGTGGAAATAATGAGAAGAGAACAAAAGAAAAAAAAACAAACACAAGCAAATCAAACCCCAAACAAAACCCAAATACATGGTTTGGAGCCAGAAATTTGTCTTAATTATCCTTATAAAACAATTTTAAAGACAAGAGTGGCAGGTTTCCAATTGATTAACTGCAGTTCTGGGATTGCCCCTGCTGTTCAAAATGATTCTTGCCTCGGGGTGACATAGATCACTGAAATATGCTTCCTCATGATGCTAGCAAGCCACACAATCACTAATTAAACTAAAAAAAAAAATCTATTTTTGTGTGTATAATAAAGTGAAGTTTCCTAGTATCCCTTGCAGGCTTCAAGAACACTTGTACATTTTTTCATTTGCATCCTTATAACCCACACTGTAGGCAACATTTGGTTTTGTTGTTTTTTGGTTTGTTTGGTTTTGGTTTGTTTGGTTTTTTTGTTGGCTTGGACTTTTTTTGTGTGTTTTTCTTTTTTGTTTGTTTATTTTTGTTTATTTGTTTTTTTCTTTTTCAGGGTAAGTTACAATTTTCAGGGTAAGATTTAGTAAAAGGTGTTAGTTCCACATGGATGTAATGGTTTCTAGTGGATGGTTTATTCACCTGTACATCTCTAAACATTTTGGGAATGCGTACTGGTTTCCAAATTTTAGATATGAGAAAAGAAACTGCTAGGCTGAAACAGAAAACCTTGAGTCACAGAAGCTGGGGAAAACCCCTTTTTAGTAACTTCATCACTGTGGATTCTTCCTGCCTCTTCCAGCACAATTGAAGAGACTCCTCGCATGGTGTTATCACAAGCCAGAGAGACCATCCTCTGATTTGATCAACTTACCCAGAAGCCCCATTATGTTTTATCTCTCCTTTTGTGTTACCTGTCCCCCTTGTAAAATCACTGACCAAGTTAAAGTGAGTTTTTCCCATGAGGGAATTCCTAAGACCCCAGAAATGTTAACCCTGGTTTTTTCCCTTAACTCATCCTTGTGAACCTCCCCATTTTAATACCATAAATATGTAGAACCCCCTGTTGAATATGTAAACCCTTCAAATGTGAAGTTGTATGTCCGATAAAGGATTCCAGCTTTCTGCCTCCCCTGGGGTCATCTTAGCTTCGTTGACCTCCGCAAATGAAGAATGTAGAAAATTTGCATCACGTAGAAAACAATTGACCTGATCACTCTTTCTTAGCGAGCAAGCATATAGGTGATGTGAAATGAAACCTAAGCCAAATTCCCCTGCATGTGATTCTTCCTCAGGCTGGTTAAATAAGCTGACATTCTTCCCAGGAAAGCTACAGCTTCACAGAAAATGCACAGAGACCTCGGTGCCTCCAGCACAGACACTTGGCACTTGTGCTGGAGAAGAGGGGAGATGCTGTTGCTAAGGCAACTGGCCCTGTGTGGTAGCTTGACCCCCACAAAAATCCAATCTCCAAGCTTCCCCCACCTTCCTACAATTTTACCTCAACACCGAAGAGAAACTTTCAGGCAGGCACACCTCTGCATGGGGGAAGGGAAAATATATACATTTATTCTACACAAATAAATACTGTACAAGCTAAAAGCAACTATATATATACAATTATTACACACTCCTATCATCCATCTGAGCCCTTCCCATAATTCAGTCCAGGAGAAGCCCTTAGGCTGATAGGTAAACAGTCTTTCTCTCACTGGAGTGTTCAGGGAAAAGGATTTCCTCTGATCCATCCTTCCACCAACCTCCAGCTCTTTACTGAAAGGGACAAAAACCAGTTCTCAGCAAAAGGAGGCTCGGTAAATTTGAATCACAAACCTTGGAAAACAAGGCTGACCAACATCTTGTTGTCTGAAGAAATTTGGACCCTTGTTCTGAGGCCTGTTGATGTGCAACCCTGAGACATAAACCTGGCTCCAAGCAGAATTAAGAAAGGACTTTTTGAGATGATTGTTAAAACCATGTCTAAACGCCTGTAATCCCTCTATCCCCCATGTAATCCTGCTTGAAGAAAAATTAACTATTTGGAAATTGCAGTAAAAACTTGTGTAACTCCCCAATTAACATAGGTTGTCCCCTTCATTAACATGTCCAGCTCCAAATGCCTTTAAAATTGCATTCTCATGTTCAGTAAAGGATTCCAGTTTTCCCCATGCTGGAATCGTGTCTAGCTTTTATTTTTCAGACTACCACTCTTTAGCGAAGTCTTTTCCTTCCTCACGAAGTCCAAGAAGACAGTTTGAGTCCGTGCTCCTTGGTTCTGTGCCAGTCTCTGCTGTGTGACTCTCTCTCTCTCTGTTTCTCTCTCCCCGCCTCGGTTCCGTAGCTGCTGTAGTTTCCATTTTGGTAGCCACGTCTAAATCCAACGCAGGCACCTCTAAACCTGCCTTTTGACGTTCACTGTTTTTTTAATTGCACACTTGCTAATCTAGTCTACATATTCTCGGAACTTTTTTTCATTTTAATTTGAAAAATTCTACCTCAAGATTTGAAAAAACTCTGAAAGTTTTTCAATAGATATAATTATCATCATATCTGCTTATAAACCATCAACAAAACAGAACTGTGGTCATGTGATGGCTTGTCACAGAATATTTTATTTGAATTTATTTATTGAATGTTCTTTTTCTTTTCCTTTTTTTTGGTTTTTTTTTTTTGGTGGTTTTATATTAGTCAGAGGGGAGGGAGGTCAGGATAAGAGTTATGTCTGGTAACTTCTCCTCTACCGTTTCCTGATTGCATTAGTTCTAATCTTGTAAACAAAATGTTCTGGCTGAACAAATCCCCACTCTTGATAATGCATCATGAAGCCAACAGGGAGACAGGATGTCAAAGACATATGACTCATATAAGGATGGCATTTCATTAGATCATATGCAATTGAAATCTTTCTCAAGCAATAGGACTTTAATGATTTCCAGTGCTATTGGTAAAAACAACAATCAGAAAAAGAGAGAAATATCTAACTTGACATTAGATGGCACTGGTTTTCTTCTTTTTTCCCCCACAGCCCAGAATCTTTGTGAATTCCACAGGGTTCAAACTTAGTCTTGCATACAAAAAGTTGTAGTTGCTGAGCAACTGCAACCCTCTGGGCTACTGTATCACAATAAAGATGTTTCAGATGTGATGAACCATGCCACAGAATCAGAGAGTGGGTAATGTCGGAAGGGACCTCAGTGGGCTCACATATGGTCCAACCTCCCTGCTCAAGCAGGGTCATCCCAGAGCACATAGCACAGGATTGTGTCTAGAGGGTTCTTGAGTAAAATCATAGAATCATAGAATCAGCAGGGTTGGAAGGGACCTCCGAGATCATCAAGTCCAACCCTTGATCCAACCCCACTGTGGTTCCCAGACCATGGCACTGATGCCACATCCAGTCTCAGCTTAAAAACCTCCAGGGATGGAGAATCCACCACTTCCCTGGGCAGCCCATTCCAATGGCTGAGCACCCTCTCTGCAAAGAAATTCTTTCTAATATCCAACCTAAACCTCCCCTGGCACAGCTAAAGACTCAGCCTCTTGTCCTACTGCTGGTTCCTGGGAAAAGAGACCAACCCCCACCTGGCTCCCCCCTCCTGTCAGGGAGTTGCAGAGAGTGAGGAGGTCTCCCCTGAGCCTCCTCTTCTCCAGGCTGAACAGCCCCAGCTCCCTCAGCCTCTCCTCACAGCACTTGTGCTCCAGTCCCTTCCCAGCCTTGTTGCTCTCCTCTGGACCTGCTCCAGCCCCTCAATGTCCTTCCTGAGCTGAGGGCCCAGAACTGGACACAGTACTCCAGGGGTGGCCTCACCAGCGCTGAGTCCAGGGCAAGAATCACTTCCTTGGACCTGTTGGCCACACTGTTCCTGAGCCAGGCCAGGATCCATTGGCCTTCTTGGCCACCTGGGTACACTCTGGCTCCTGTTCAGCTTCCTGTCAATCCCCACTCCCAGCTCCCTTCCTACCTGGCTGCTCTCCAACCACTCTGTCCCAGCCCGTGGGGCTGCAGGGGGTTGTTGTGGCCAAAGTGCAGGACCCGGCCCTTGGCCTGGTTGAACCTCATCCCGTTGGAATAGCCTGTGAAGGAGACTCAACGACCTCTCTGGGCAGTCCGTTCCAGTGCTTGGTCACCCAAACAGAAAAGAAATTCTTCCTCATATTCGGGTGGAACTTCCTGGGCATCAGTTTCTTCCCATTGCCTCTTATTGCTTAGCACCACCAAGAAGAGTCTGTCTTCACCCTCTTGACACTCTCTCTTCAGATACTTATACAAGTTGATATGGTTATGGATCAATTGTCTCTTCTAGAGGCTGAATAGACCCAGCTCCTCGAGCTGGAAGTTGTACCTGCAGTGAAGTCTCCCCTCAGCCTCCTCTGCTCCAGCTGAACAGGCTCAGTGATCTCAGCTGCTCCTCATATGGCTTTCCCTCAAAGCCCTTCACCATCTTCATTGCCCTCCTTCGGACACCCTCTAACACTTAATATCTTTCTTATATGGCAGCGCCCAAAACTGCACACAACATGCAAGGTGAGGCCACACCAGTGCAGAGTAGAGTGGGGTATTTTGAAGATAACTGATGTCACACGGGATTTCTGATTTAATAGAGTGACTAAAAATATATTTAAATCTCAAAACAAATGCAAGTTATGGCAAAACGCACCAGTTGCAATATACAGTTAAATCACAACACCAATTTGATTCCCATTGTCAGTCTCAGTCCTGTGTTCTCTGTCAGAATGCTCAGAAGTCTCCAGTTGATGGGAAGGAATAGCAGGGTTGGAGTCACCTAAAGCCTGTTACTCTCTTAAAATTCTTTTGCTGAAGTCAGGGAGACATTCACACTCATTTAATGAACTTAGGGACAAATATTTACACCACCAATTGATAGCTGTTTGTTTAAAACAAAGACCTTTGTGTGGCCTGTGTTCCCTTTTCATTGAGATCGAGTTGAGCTTCTTTACAACTGTTATGGTCCATCAAACTCTACATTATTCCCTGAGTTTCACCCTTGCTCACCTCCTCTGAGCCTTACTCTATTTTAAGGATTTATTGATCTGTCACAATGTGACTCTATCAGAGGGAACTGAAAAACATGATAAAATAAAATACAAATATATTTCTATACAATAGAAAAAATAAAATACAAATATATTTCTATACAAATAGCATATAGAAAAATATAGAGAAATGTATATATGAAAATGTGTAAAAATAAAAGTAGATTCAAAAAAAGAAAAAATTAATTACCAACATTCCTTTTTTTTTCTTGTTTCCCAAATGTTTAAAATTAACAAGCTGGATCGATCCAAATGCTGGTTTCCAAAGCGCTTAATAGAATCATAGAATCATAGAATTAGCTAGGTTGGAAGAGACCTCTACTAATTGGATATTTGTAATTATTTATTTGTTAAATGTCAAAATATCCTTGATTTTATGTATCTGTGAACCACTGTAATGGAAAGTAATACAGGAACTGTTGGCCAACAGTGACAGATCCTAATTTTTTTGGTTGTTGTTTATTTTGTTGCTCTCAGTGTTCATTTACCATCAAAGCTATTCTTCATATTATCATCTAACAAAACAACTCCACAAATCTTTCTGTTTGCTGTCAAGAAGAGACAAAGAGCTGAAAGGCTGAGATAATCTTATCCCTAGAAACGCAGATCAAACACAGAATCTGCTTATTCTTTTATTTTAATCTGAGAAAATGTTACTTGCATTGCTTGGAAAAAAAAAAGAGCAAACTTCAAAGAAGACATGTGGGGATCTTTTTGAAGGTGTATACTTTTTCCATGTGCATTAACTATTTTGAATAGAAATTTCATATATTACCCTGTAGTTGAGCTTAATTTTATGTTCACTCATCTATTAAATAGCTGAATTTACCTTAATTTTATTGTTTTCATTAGGATGGACAGTTAATCTTGACTGGCTTCCTTAGTTGATAGTTTACTCACAAATCATCTGTTACTGTCAGGATATTGTCACCAAATCCATTAAAGAGAGAAATAGAGAGATTAGGGACACATTTTTCAAACTTTATTGAAATTAAAAACAAACAGACAAACAAGAAACCCCAAAACACAAACAAACAAACCCAAACAAAACCCACGTAAGAAAACCCCCCAACAACCTTAACAGAATAAAACAGAATTTAGCTTTATCCATTAATATTTTTTGGAAAGTGTGAAAATTTAAGTTAACCTTAGCCTGATAACCCTTTCAAATGTAGATGGAGTATGAATTTGTTTTCTTTAGCTTTCACAATGTCTAAATTTTTCTAGGTTTGAGGTATGTAAATAATTTTGAAAAAAAAAAGATGCTTACACTAGTTTTCTTATTTTTTTATACACCAGGATTTTTGGTACCAGTCTTAGTCTCTCATACAACATATGGTCAACTTCAGTCTTACAGGGTCTGTGCAGTAGCATTACAGAAAGGTACACGGAAAAATGAAAATGTTTTTATAGGAAATGTAAGGATGACCATTTGCTATGATTTATAAGTATAAGCACCTGTGTTCCATTCTGTGAACTTTGGCTCATTTTTTCATAGCAAATCATCTGTTATAACTCAATTAATAACTACGGAGGGGAAAAGCAAGAAGTTAAAAATGACTTCCAGAAAGGCATTTTTGATTAAAATGTGATAGACAAAAATTGTTGAGCACTGACTGACTCCAGACATACTTTGGAGATCATCACAGCAACGAAATTCCAGGGATGAAGACAAAATTAGGCATTTAAGTAGCAACATTCAAATCTCAAAGGGTGAATGCAAGATTTTTTGTAGCTAGAGTGGGAAGAAAAGGTATAAGGAAATTGTAAGGGAAAAGCACCATGTGATCACAAGCTTTCTGTAAATACATATATATATATTTAATGAAATAGGATTTTATTGATTTGTAATCATATTTTTAGACAGCAAGAATTTTGGGAAACCAAGATTGTGAGTATAAACTGTATATTCTTCTTTCAAAAATATTGAAGAGTTTAAAAAAAATTAGGAACGTTTAGCAGAAAGACCTAGAAATGAAGCAGAAACAGGAAGGTAACAATGGTAACACTAGTAAAAAAACCCAAACCAACACTAAAATACTAACAAGCAAAAACCCTCACAGCCCAAAACCTGTTAAAATGTGATCAGCTTTGTTTGCTTCTAAAAATTAATGTTATATTTTATTTAAAAGTGGCTGCTAGAAGATAACCAGGTGAATAGCATAGTAAAGACAGCAGTGCAAAAGATTGTTCTGCTAATCATAATCACATAAGGTTAAATCCACAATTCTTTCAAAGTTATAGGTTAAGAAATCACTTTTATATTTTATTAATATTCCATGTCCACACTATCTGAACAAATACTCTGTTAATGAGTATTTTTGAGTTCTGTTGTGTTCATACAGAAGAAATTCACGTTTCTGGAGGCAGATGAGAATACAGGAGAAGGATTAAATGCCTTTGTTAGTGTGAGATTAAATTCCAGTAATTTACTTCATTCCAAACCTCACTATTACTGAAATAAATTTGAACAAATGCTTGATAAAAAAGAACATTCTAGAAATCAGTGATCATCAGGTCTAAAAAAGAGTTCTGGGGGGTGTTACTTTGTTACCTGCAGGGTGAACAACTGCTTTTGTTCACAGAGGTAAAGTATTATTATATCAATAGCATTGGTCAATAGGAAAAGCTTAGAACACTCCAAACAAAAGGCCTTGGGAAGTTAAAAATTAAATAGTAAAGGATTTGAAGGAATTTGGGATAATTTATGAAGTCAATAAAGTGAGATCTGAAATCAACCCAATCAGAAATAAACCCAATAATAGCTTTTTTTTGATATTCTGACTACATCATCATTAAATGCAAGGTGATCGTCAGATGGCTAAGAGGACTTTTGAACATGCAGCAGCAAATGGAAATACTGGGGTTCTGTGTTTGTCACTAAAAGATGGTGCTTTTGAACATTCAAAAAAATTGCAACCAACTGCAATTGCAAAAGTTAAATAGACTTCAGAAATGTAAAGTTGACCCTATAAAACTGAATTTGAGTGAACATAAAATGTAATTATATATATGTCTTATGAGTGTGTACATAAAGTGTAATGTATATAATGTATATGTAAAGTATAAATAATATTATTTGCCAAGTATAAAATAATAATATTTTATATTATAAGATAATCTTTAGTATATAATAAGATAATTGTTTTCTCTATCAATCCATTTTTAAACCTAAATCTTCATTGTTATATATGAAATACAGAATTGTATATAAATTAAATCTTTTAAAAGCTGAACACAGCAAAGTTCTAAGTAAAATTTTTTGATATCATGAGGTTGTTACTTCAAAAGCTATTAAGACCCTAGCATCACTCCCTCATTCAAAAAGCACTGCCAGAATGACTTCCAATATCTTAGATTAAGGGACTCTACCATTCATAGGATTTAACCCATCGGTCCCTGTAAATGCATGTACAGTTAACACAAAACTGAGTGAGAAATTTCTTGCTTTTGTCAAATACAGGACCCACACAACGTGATCTGATTCTCTTTCTTGATAATTGAAATGAAACTACCTGTCCTTCAAGAATTCTGTTGACTGCTGTGTTTTATTCTTCCTGTTTCCAAATCAGGCAAAAAAAAGAAAAAAAATATAATGTTGTCTCTTTTATTTAAAGGTGAAGGTGTTTTTGAGTCAATACAGAGAGGTGAAATAATTAAATACTGAGATTTTGATTGTTAAACTCTTTTTGCAGTTTTAAACATATCATAGATATTATTCAAAAATATGTTGTGTTATTGAAAGATGGTTGAATATTTAAGTGACTTTGATGATTCCCAGTTTTTCCTTTATCACATTGGTGATGTCAAGTACTACTGTAAAACATTACAATTTATGCACTAAAACTAGTTTTTCCTTTTGTTGTTGTCATTGTTTTATTTTGCTTTGCTTTCCTCTCATATAATAATATATATATTTTTAAATATATATACATATATAAAATAGATATATTTTTTTCTTTGGCTGTAGAAGGCAGGAGTTTCCAAAAGAAAACAGTCTGATGAGAACTCTCTAATTCAACATGTTCCTCTGCTTTACCACTAAGTCATTCTTTGGAAAGCTAAGCTTTGTTAACATAATTTAATACATTGACTTCATCAAACCTTCCATTGAAAAGTGAACCTTTTTCATTTAGAAAGACCAGTATATTATTTCCCTGTGTCATGGGGAAAAAAGTGTTTTCCCCTGGAGTTAGAAAAGTTGTAACCCTCGAGAGGGTGGTGTTCTTGGTGTAGGGTCCAATCAGAAGCTACATTTTACTCCTTTGAAATCAATGTATTATAACAGATCAGAAAAGAAAGATGATGATGTAGCTGGAGAGAAGTAGCCATGGTGTGAAACCACAAGGAGTTGAGGGGTCAATGAGCCCCTGCAGGGATATTTGCAGGAAAATGGACAGATTCTGAACAATCCATATTTCTGAGAAGCACTAGGCCTTACTTAACATAACTTTGGAGGTTGCAAACTGTGTGAAAACTCTGTATGTTTATAGTTGTTAGCTGTATGTTCATGGTTGTAAGGTATGAGAAAACTGTGTGTTTACAGTTGAAAGCTGTGGGAAACTGGAGATAAAGGGACACCTGCAAAATCTCGGGAAAATCCCTAAAGGCAGATCGATAGGAGGGACTTTGGGTGGCATGAATGATGTCAGACCACGTGGATAGAGCACCAAAACCACTGAACTGAAGGCATGAGACACGTGCACAGACTGAGCTATCCAATCACCTTGTTACAACCATGTACCTGGAAAAAACTGAACTGTATAAAAGTTAACTCATTTAAATAATAAATGGGACATAATCTGATCACAGTGGTCGTCTGCGTGTGTTCCGGAGCTCCTGCCGTCCATAAGCCCATCTGGGGGCTAGGTCCCCCCAGCCCCCAGCTGGGGCTGTGGAAGCCCAGAACTGTGTTAAACTGGATGGGGTGCCACAGTCAAAGGCTGGGGGAGTTTCTCCACTGTGAGTGGGCAGCAGAAGACACTGAAAGCGGCAGCGGAGCAGCACTGACCTGAGAAGTGTGGCTGAGAGCCAAAAGAGATAACAAGCAGCAGAGATGGCACAGAGCCGGCTGAGACACAGAGATGTTCCTGCAGGACAAGAGCTGAGAACAAAGCAGAGAAAATGAGGTGGTGAATAAGGCATGAACCCCACCGGTGACACAACCAAGTGCCAGGGCAGAACTGAGGTTTTTTACAAAACACTTTGGTTTAAATACAGCGCTTAAACATGATCTTCCGGCCAACAACAATCAAGTATTGATTGAGAATGCGTGAGAACCCAGAAAACTACAATTCCCACAATTCCTTCCCACAAGAAATCTCAGCAGAGACTGTTTTTGGGGAAAGACTGAATTACTTTCCCAAAAAGCCTTGGAGACCCCTCTTAAAAGGAGGGGGTGGACTTCCATTTGGAGGGAGTCTTGAAATGCAGCAGCACCAGAGAGAGGAGCTGAGAAGCTCAGAGACGTCCTGGAAGCTGGACCAGGATAGCCATACGAAATATGGGGGAAGTGACCTTGCCCCCCCGTGCTGCTGCCATGCTGGCAATTGAGACAGAGCAAAGGAGCTCTGGTAGAACGTTTGGGGTAAAGACTGAACTGAGAGCTGCCCTAAATGTTCTGACTTGAGGGAACTCAACCCCTCAATAAAGGGACTTTCATGGGATGTCCTGCACTCTGTGATATGACTGTGATGAAGCGAGTTTTGTCCCTGATTTGCAGTCCATGGGTGAGACCTTTGGTTGGAGTCAAAGGACCGAGAGGGGTGGAAAAAAACCCCTATGTTGTAATGGAGAGAGAGAGAGAGAGAGATATTTTCAAGTTACGACAGAGTGAACCTACTGCTTGGAAGAGAAAAGATTGTGCTGCCCTGAAAGTGTAAAGGATCTTTCCTTCTTCCCTTCTGAACTTTTATTGGAGGGAAAGGAGGGACTTGATCTAATGTAAATATTGCTTTACCATAGGAGAGATAGTTAAAATTGTGTATATAATATTTATAGTATTTATTTGTATAATAAAGTGTAATTTAATTCCCTTCCCTCCATACTGAGTTGTGTTATGTCTGGAAAAACCTCTCACACTGCAACGAATTGTGGGAGGGGGGTTTGGACTTGGAAATTGGGTTTTTGAGGGTCTCAAACCACCACACTCTGTAACCTGGAAAGTTATTATTTCCACTCAGAGAGGAACATGGAGCTTATTTGCAACATTTCTGCTGATGTGATGTGTGCACAAGAGGTGTAGCACCCTCGTACTTCTTAGAGAGAGTCAGTGTTGGAATACATTTCTCTGTGATAAGAATTAACTGGAGTTAGCCCTAGAAATGATAACTTTAAGATGTGATATAGTACTTACTGCTTTGTGCGAGGAAAAGATAGGAAAATTTAATAGAAAGATGCATTCATGCAATAAATGAAGATGTTAAGAAAATCTTGCTGCAGATGAAGTTATTATTCACCTGACTGGTTTCTTCCTTCCAGATCAATGGAGATGCCATCAGGCTGCTGAACAGCTATTTTAAGTGCTGTAGATAAAATATTTTAAGAGATTTCAGAAATATTCTTGCTTATCATCCTCACAAAATATGATTTTCTATTAAACCCTTTGGCTAGCTAAAGATGAACATCCACAACGGAAAATCTTGGTGAGGTGTCCAGATTTTATATCACTGTAAGAAGACCCTGCTGACATTTGATAATTTGAAAGTAAATCCTAATGGATAATATCCACTAGTCATCACATGGACAGTTCTGTTTCTAGACAGGAACAGTTTGCTATCTGCCAAGTTTCGTTTCATAATTTCTACCTCGGGGAAGACAACAATAATTTAGAATATCTATCTGGGTTATAGGACTAATCTCTTTGTCTTGCAATTCAGTTGGTCTTCCTACTCTGAACAGCTATAGTTGTTACTATCCTGCTTATTTTGGTCCTCTCTGAAAACTTGACTTGATGGCCTGTTCACTGACTTTTTCCCCTTCCACCTTGAACTTCTGCTTTCATTACCATTATTCTCCTAGTTTGCCAGTTCTCTTGAAATTTGAAAAACTGTTTGTTTAAATAAGTCTTTGTTTGACTTGGTTGTTTTTAAAAAAAGGAAAAAAAAAGCTAGTCTAACCTTATATCATGCATTCAGTATATTAGAATAAGAGGAAAAAGAAATGGAGTAAGATAAAAAACAAGGTTGATATATTTAAATTTGAAAAAATTATTAATGCTTTTCATTATTAACTTCTGGGTATCTACTTGTCCAACATAGCCACTCTAATTAAGATATTTATTCTTCTCTGCATATTATCAATTAAATGGTAGAGGATACTAGTTTGATATAAGAAACATTTACATGCTTTAAGTAGGTAGATGATCTCATCAAGAAAAATAGTGAAACATTTAATATATTTGTAAAGGAAAACCTTATAATAATTTTTTTTTCATGATCCTCTGATAGTCTTCTTTTGATAGAGTATATGAAAACAAAATCATACTTTTCCTATTTCCCCTTATAATTTCTTTTCTTTCCTCCACTGGCTTCTTTCAATTTTCTATGGCAAAATGTGTTTATAAATATAACTTGTAACCTTAGCCTCTTTGTCAAGATAACCTATCAACACAGAGTGAATAAGAAGGACAAAATATTATTGCATTAGAATTCAGTATGAAGAAGTCAGAGTGGAATAGTACCTTTATTTGAAGAATAATGTGTTTGAAAATCTGACCTAAATTCAATTAATTATCATCACTTAGTAAACAGCAAATGTTATAGAATCTATATTGAATACTCTGCAATTTACAATGACTCTGCATCTCTGAAGTGTTGTTATAGACTACAGATATACTTCATTTATCAGTAATTTCTTGTTCTAATAAGTATCACTTTCTAAAAATATGTTTACGTCAACATGATGCATATTTGGACTCTTTATGTTGCATAGTCCATCATATCTCACATTATACTTTTTTATGATATCTGTTGATGTGGAGTCAGGAGGAAATTGGTATAATTATGTTTGGATGCATTAAAAGTTAGAAGCAGTGAACAATAGTCTTTTACAAATTTAACAAATCGTACAGAAAAGCTCAAGAGAAATCAAGATACTTTTAATTACATGTGGTCCTGATTGTTTGATTTCTGCTTTATTAGTTGGCAATATTGACTTATTTGTCAATAACAGGTCAATATTTGCTGTAAGCTACCAATTTATATAAACAGGAGTTAGTTGTGATGACAGGTAAAAGAGGAATATCGGCAATTTAATATTATCCATTCATTTCCAGTCTCCTGTGAAGACTTGCAAGAGCAAACATTTGTTCCTAGGCTGACCTGAAGACCAAACATTTTTATGAATACTTGCTTATCTGAATACTTCTGGATTATTATTAATTTTTTAAATGCTTTTATGGTCATCTAGAAAATTGTGTTTGGTTATGTAGCTTTCAAAGGCATCCAGACAGAGTAGACGGCTTTAATTAAGAAAAGCCTTGTTATAAGCAATTTATGTGAATAAGCAGAGCAAAGTGAGACGTGCTATAAACCCCAAAAATCAGAGGAAGGCCTTAAAGAAATTTATTTTATAGTTAATTCACTACTAATCAAACTTTTACAGCTGTTCAAAAACAAATACAGAAGATACTTTCCAATAATCTGTGTGTTTTTATCTCCAGGTTTTAACTGGAGATCTTCAAATTCTTCCAGAGAGTGAAATACTGAACTAGTTGATAGACTTTTGTTTTAAGCATCTAATGTGGCATTTCAGTTGACAGGTGTTGAAAATCTTAGGCAGATTAAGAAAACCTGACCTTTGATTCTTGAGGCAACTTTTTTTATCTATTAAGAACTAAAATATTTCACTGCTGCTGGACTTGGTAAATTTACAATTATTAGTAGCTATATGGTGTTAAATGTCGTGTACATATTTGTGTGCATATCTCACTTGGTTTTTCAAGAGTTTGAACACAAGTTTTGCATAACTGATGTGCAAGTTTGTTGGCAGAAATCATGGTATTGATTGGGAAAAGCAACGTTTTACTTGACTTCAGAACGAGGGTTGTTTTTATCCATCTGTTATGGGTTATAAGTTTGAGAGAGGAATTTTTTCCCTTCCCCTGC
>NW_020884909.1:6504408-6616420 GCF_003945725.1 Corapipo altera | reverse complement strand
AACTCATCCTCTTTAGCAAACAGTCCAGTTTCATTTAAACTGCGACACCATCTTATTGTGATTTTTGTCCACAGTTACTCACAGCACTTGTAATGACAGTTCACAACCTCTCTTTCCTGGTAGCTGTAAACAGATAAAGAAGGACACAAGAGGAGAAGTCAACAGACTTTTCTGTATCTTTTGTGAGAGGAAAAGCATTTTCTCATGGCGAGCCAAAGCTTTGTCACCTGAACTCTAGAGCTGCAATGCTGCTGTCTTCCAACTTCATAGCTGTAGGTATGGAAACATAATAATGCAATCCTCTTTTCTTTCTGTTTTTTTTTTTTTTCAGATATTACATGTGTACATGTGCAAAATATAAAATGATTGTTTAAAATTCTTGAAGGAAAATAACCATATAACAGAATATCTTGAATTCAGAGCTGAATTTTCCGATTGTAATGTGGAATTTAATTTTTTTAATTTTTTTTTTTACTTTTTTTTTTTTTTTTTTTTTTTTTTTAGGGAAAGTAGCATTGCAATAAATTTTATCACAGCTTCTTACTCATGGGAACATGTTCCCAAAAATACTCTTCCCCATACATTCGAAAACATGTGTATGGAACATAATTTCTGTATTATATTATTTTTCTTAATTATTGGTGAAAATAAAAACATTAGAATTTGATTTTACTTCATTTTTTTACATTTTCATGAGCCAGAAACACTACTGTATCACACGATTTATTTATTTTTGTGGGATCTGGGAAGAATGGCAAAGTATGAAGCTCTTCAAAAAAAGCATGGTTAGAGAAATTTTCATGGAATATTTAGAAAAGAAACTGTGGCTAAAGTTTTCCTTAGGGAATTAATTGTATCTCTATGTAGTATTTGAAATACGGAAGTCTAAAGAATTCATTTATATAGAGATGCTTTCCCTTGGATATTAAACAACAGGGGAGTTTTTACAGAGAGAGGAACAAAATGTAGGAAAAGCCAAGGTAAAGCACAGAATTTGCAATTTAATCCTGTACCATAATCTGGGCAAGGACAACCAAGCATGTCTGAATCTTGGCAGTATAGGATGACTAATAATACAAAAAGAGAAATATCATAGTCTAGAAAGCCAAAATAATTGCTGCATTCACCCATTTCTGTGCAAAGTAGCTTTGTGCAAGACTTTATTTCCACTAATGATAGATTTAAACTGGCGTGGCTTATACCTATTACTTGTATTCTAGACATTGAACAGAAACCACTCTTAATTTTCTAGCTGTAAAAAACTTTCACAGGTTAAACAATCATTTTATTAACAACTGCTACTGGAAAATATGTATCTGATCATCCACTAAGGGTACATGCTTTACAGAGTACTCACATGCAGTAGGTACTAGTCTTTCTTCCACTGAAGACCTGAAGTATTTTGAGTTAAAGAAAGATTATGTTATGTTAACCCCAGTCAACTATTAATGATGACAGAAATCAACTTGAATTGCTTTTGCAACTTTTACCACATTTCCTACGACAGATCCAAGCAGCCCATCAAACATTCTTGTCTTTGGCTTCATAAGTGTGTTTCCAAAGCAAGCCAAAACAAGCAAACAGTGACCTTCCTCCTTGCCCCATATTTTGAAAAAGTTCCTTGAAAAAAGTGTTTAAATTATTTAATAACAAGGGAAGGTCTAAGGAAAATATTAGACTGATGAAGATGCCCATCTGACAAAAAAGGAGACAAAGAAAATGGAGGCATTTAGTGTCTTCTTTGCTTCAATCTTCGGTAATACTGATATAGATCTAGAGCTCCAACTCAGAGGAGTGGGAAGACCACAACTGCAGAAGCAACGATCTTCCATTTGTGGACACTGAAATCGTGAGGGACAAGTTGTATCTGTTCATAAGTCCATGGGACCTGGTGGGATTCATCCCAGAGCACTGAAGGAGCTGGTAGGTGTTATGGCAGGACCCCCTTGATCATCTGCCAAATGTTTGAGGAGCCTGGGGAGGTCCCTGCTGGCTGCAAACCGGCCAGTGTTATTCCAATTTACAAGAGAGGGATGAAGGAGGACCCAGGAAATTACAGACCTGTTACTTTGTAATTAGTACCTGGAGAAATGATGGAGATCATGCTGAGGAGTACTGAAAGGTGTTTCAAGAACAATGCAATCACCCTCCACTGTCAGTATGGGTTCAGAAAAGGGAAGGTCCTGCCTAAATAATTTGATATCCTTCCACAGTAAGGTCTCTCACCTGGTGGTTGAAGGGAAAGGAGTAGATGCAGCTTTTCTTGATTCTAGTGTTGCTTTTGATACTGTCCTGCACAGCATGCTCTGGGCAGTGTGCTGGATGAAGAAGGGCTCCAGGGCTAGTCGTGTGTGGGGCTACCTCTGGGCAGAACTATTACAATTAGGGACTTTACAGGGATGAGGTAAAGGGGAAATCCTCAATTACAAACTTTTTGAGTCTTAGCACTTACATCGTACAGGAAGACCCATTTATCTTAGGGGGATTTTACAGGGGGAAACACAAAGGGAGAGATAAGGTACAATAGGTCTTCTACACAGGTCTAATGAGATCAGGGTGAGAACACTCTGGCTTGGGCAGGGCATGTGATAACTTCATGCAAGGAGTCTCTTCACATCCTGTTGAAGAAGGCAGGAAGGATCCACAGGGATGAGGTCAGTAAAGAGTGGTTTTCCCAGCTTATGTAGACCATGGCCTTTGTTTAAACCTAGAAGTTTTCTTTCTCTCATATCCAAATTTTGGAATCCAACATTCCTCGGGGCTCAGTCCTAGGACCAGTTCTGTTCTACATGTTTATCCAGGAGCTGGAGGCAGGAGTTGAGTGTACCAGCAGTAAATGTGCTGATGATACCAAACTGGAAGGTGTTGGTGACTCTCTTGAGGGACAAGAACCTTGCAGAGGGATCTGGATAGCTTGGAGCACTGGGCAATTATCAGTGGCACAAAATGTAACAAGAAAAATGCTGAATTCTGCCCCTGGGATGGAGCACTGCTGCACACAAGGATAAACTGGGAGAACAATGTCTGGGAGCAGCCCTAGAGTGGTATTTGGGATGCTGTGGGTAAATCTGAAAAACTCAGCCCAAAAGACTGCTCAGAGATATTTTTTTATCTTTAAGCAGCAAGGTATTTGTTTATCCAATGTTGGGAGCAAGCCAGCTCGCACTGAACAAACTTGCTCTACTTGCAAGTGCAAAACTAAACCATTTTATACACTTTAGATACGTGGTTACATCATTTATTACACATATTAATAAGCAGGCTGGTCTCTGGGTGGAGTCTTTCCACACATGCTCAGTCTTCTACTGTGGGGTCTTCTCCTCAAGCCTTCATCCCTCTGGTGGTCGCCATGGACGTCTTCCTCAATTTGACCTCTTCAATGAGGTGACCTGAATTCTTCAAGCTTGAAAATCCTGGCTCTGGGCCTTCTAGATCTTATTCAGAGGTCTAGTTTACCTAATTTATTACTGTCTGTGTACTACTCCTATTCTTTCTACAATAAGGCCTTTGGTCCAGTGAGCAGAACAGAACATGATATTAACCAGTGCTCCTAAAATGTTCTTGCAGTAACACAGGTATTGGGGTTTGTTAGCAGGCCAAGATATCTCAGTTAACTCTTTTAGGCCTGGCTCCTGTTTCATGGGCAGTAGCTCAGTGTGGGTCAGCAGTGCCCGGGCAGCCAGGAGGGCAAACCCCATCCCGGGGGGATCAGACACAGCATCCCCAGCACCCAGAGAGGGATCACGCTGCTGTGCTCAGCACGGCCTCACCCTGAGCCCTGTGTGCAGAGCTGGGCCCCACAGCTTGGGAAGGGTGAGAACGTCCTTGAAGGGTCCCCAGGTTGAAAATGCAATAAACATAATTGAAAGGTTTTAAAAATATATCTTTATGAAGCTCAAAATGAGTAGGAAAATAGTATTGAGATTTTCATGGAGAGTAAGCACATGAAACTGAATCAGAAGAGAGATTGCATTTGTTAGAAGGCCAAACAATTCACCTGAGACTTGTATATAGCCCAAAAAGGAGTTTTAAAATGAATAGAAGAAAGAAATATGAGACGCTGGAGTGAAGCAATAAAAAGATTTATTTTTTTTTATGAAAGAACTATTATGCTGTAGAGGAACCAAAACCATAAATGACCTATAACATTACCAAACAATTCTCAAAGGAATCGTATTTTTGGGGCCACAAATAGCTATATTAGCTAAAGTACAGATCCTTCAGTCAGTATTTTCCTTAATATTGGAACTGTCCTGTATTTTGAAGGATTTAAAAGTTGTTTAGAGATAAAATAAATCTTATCTTATCTGAGGATCATGGAATAATTTAGGTAGGTAGGAAGCACCTCTGGAATTCATTTAATCCTTAATGATTGATCTTGGCTATCACTTCTATTTTTCACCCCAGCATGTCCTTAAATTTGTTTTCTCACCAGAGAGGATTTCTTGGACTGCAGAAATGTATTGTATAATGTCATGTTTTAAACATATATAAAGGACACTTATACCATGAAAAATCTACTCTACCATCTTAAAGCTGTACTTTTCATTCCTTTGAAGAACCCCACAAGGCATTTTTAAGAAGCAGAAGCAAATCCCTCAATAACCTGCAGCAATAGGTGTTTGTTTTTAAAAAGCATGGAGTTTTTCTGCAGCCTTCTAGCATCCTGTCCATATGCTTAACTATCTTTTGGCTGGAATATTTGATGAAACATCTGCATTCAGCTTTGTTCCTTCCAGCTTTAGATAATTGGCTCGTGTGCATTTATTTATAAAGATGTAAGAGAAAAATTAAGAAGGTTCTAAAGTACAAAATACTTTTAAGCTCCTGTTGTTTTTTTTTCTCCTTGAAACAGTACCAGATGAATATTTTCTGAAAAAACAACATTTTTCTCACTGTCAATAGATTTTTTTCCCCCAACTGTAATTTTTTCTTACTGTGTATTACCTATGGATGTCCACAGTATTCCAGCAAAGTTCCAAAAATAGAACAATGCCATTAGCATACTGGAAACTGCTAAAGAAGAAATAGATACACTTTCTATCCTGATTTTAAAACTGATATTTTAATTCTGATTAAATATATCCTGATATTTTGGTTTTGTAAGAGTATTGAGTTTTCCTCTTTAGATACATTTTGTACATCCCATCTTGCTTCTTGGAACATGGAGAACACTGAATGTGTGACAAGGTTGAAGAGAAAGGTTTTTAAGAAATAGTGAAGTACATTACAAGACAGAACATGGGTGGAAAAGCAATAGGGTTAGAAAAGGAAACAACACAGAAAAAGAAACAGGAGACAGAGGGACTCCTGTGCTTACTGTGCATAAGGTATGAACTGATTTGAGGAAAATATCATTTCAGAAGAAATCATTCACCTTACTCCTCTTCACCAGTGCATATAAGCAGTTGTGTGTCAGGCTATAGAGAGTGCCTGTAATTTTGCTTCCTCTTGGACACTGGTATTGGAATCCTCCTATTTGAAAGGCACTGCATAGGAAAGTGTTATCAATACAACCTTAGTGCTTTATAGCCAAATATCCAAAAATTCTCTAATTTCATACTCTTGGTTACAAATGTTAGCACATATAATCTACTTTTTAACTTTTTTTCTTGGGTTGTTTTTTTTTTTTTCTGGATTTACAAAGCCAGTTTGAGTAATATGCAATTCTACTGAATGACTGTCTCCTTAGCACTGGGGAAAAGCAGCTCACCTTGGACTCAACACAGTGAAAAAGTGACACCTACATTCACAGCTTTCACAGTAATAAAATTGTGTCCATTACCTTTAAAAAGAGACAAGAATTTTTACCAGTGTTCCCAAACTGCATTAATATATTGTGATGATACACACGAAATGTAGAATTCCCTTTAGAACCCATATTATAAAGTTAGGAACAAGGGACCTCTGTAGAGTGGGAAAAAATAATAAACCATTAAATTCAGAGTTATGCATGGAAGAACAGATATAAATGGCAAAGAACCTGCAGAACTTACTTCATGCTGCATTATAATTACTCTTTTACTTTTCTTTTAGTTATCTAAGACACTAAAGCCTTGCCATGTAATTTGCATGTGAATTGTACTCAAAATCACTTCAATAAAAGTTTTTACACATTCAAAGAAGTCTAGATAACAGATCACATTGCAGGTAGGTCAGAGGATAGCAGCCCAGGAAAACTGCTCTAGGAATATAGTAGTCCCAGGAAGAAAAATATTTTCAGCAGCAGAAAAATGCAACAGTTGTCAGGTTTTTAATGGCTTTGAGGGCCATACATTTCTTTGATCTTTCTTCAAACCAAAAAAAATTACTTTTTGCTTGTAAAACTCTAAATAATCAAAATCAATAGGAGATTTGCAGCATTTCAAACAAGATGAACAAGTGAGTATATATTGTTTTAGTAGGAAAATCAAAGTGCAACCAATATTTTTTCTATATTTTTTTTTGAAGAGTAGTTTAAATAAAAACCTTCTTTTCGCTTTCTTAAACTGTCTTTACTCTATGATGATTGTCTTTTTCTGATAATCTTCAAAGTTTATAGAGTAGATGCAATTAGATGAAAAAAGTAATTATAACATCACTTGTCTATCTGCAACCAACCATCCTGCAAGTGTGAAAACACATTGAAACGAAAAAATAAATCAGAATTTCTCCTGAACAAAACTGTATAGTAACAAAAAAGAAAGTTCAGACTCCTCCAGGACAGAATTTCCAAACCCTCAAGGCCAAAGTCTTGCCCAAAAATGATTACTATGGTTGGTAAAGCACACCAAATTCATAAAAAAAAAAAAAAAGTTCAAGCTATTTTTAATCTTTCCCACCTAAGTCTTTAAGAAGATGTTCTAGCTTTGTAATAATGTGGTGAGAAAATTTTGAGCAACATGTGCTCAATGGTACATTTGTTTTTATCTTTTTCCAGCAATGTAGAATTGTTCTTTTTTATTCCTCATTTTTTTTTGGGTCAGATCCCTATCGTTTACTTCTAAGTATATTTCAGATTATCTATGATTCTGAATCATTCACACACAGTAGTATATTTAGCCACTAGCACTTTGACGAAATCAGAGTTAAAAATTTACTTTTAAAAAACTGCCTATGATTAGCATCAACATTATAAAACAGGCTAATAAAAATGCATGGAGAAGCATGACCTTGTAAAATAAAGCAATTATGCACTTCATGACTCATAGTCATTATTAAATTCTCATATATACTCAAGATTACTGCTTGCCCGAGGACACTGAAGAGTACCTCTGAGCAACAGTCTAAAAGACAGAAGACAATTGGATCTTAAAAGCCGTTAAAGAAAAAATAGACCTATAAATGTTATGTAGAAATACAGGGAATCTGGGACCTTGAATGATTCTTACTTAAAATGTAAATATTTCGATAAGTGACTGCATAGTCATTTCCGTACTTTTTAGGTGACTGACAGACCAAGAACATGAGAGTACCTGCATTAGCAGTGCTGGTCATGATCTCACAGATAAGACAAATCATAAGGTCATCATCATCATCATCATCGTGACTGGGCTTCATGAACGAAGATTTGGGAGGGGCTCTACCCACGTTTGTTACAAACACGTTGGGGGCTAAAAAGGCCAATACAAGACAGGTATGTCCAACTGCAAAAGGCACAGCAGAAAGACTCCTGAGGTGGTAAATTCTGCAAGACACGATTCTTTCTGCGCTGTCTTTTCTCCTCCAGGGTGATCCTGCTGCGTTCTCAAAGGCATCAGCAGCGTTATAGATGGTGTGTCTGCAGACGTCCCAGTTGGAGGCCAGAGTAGACCAGTTCTGGTGATCAGTATGGCCAAGGCTGAGATGTTGTTTCAGGCAGTCCTTGTATCTCCTCTTTGGGGCTCCTCTCTTGGGGCAGCCGGTGGCAAGTTCACCATAAAGCAAGATCTTAGGGAGGAGGTGGTTGGTCCTTCATCCTGGAGACGTGCCCTGCCCAGCACAGCTGTGTTCTCAGCAACATGGCCTCAATACCTGTGACTGCTGCTTGTTCTAGAACAGATGGATTGGTCCCATAATCTGAGCAGTGGATGTTTAGGATTGTACGGAGGCAGCGTTGATGGAAGCGTTCGAGGAGATGCCCAAAAAACTCTTCATAAGGTAAAATATCCTCTTTCCTAACAGCCTTCTGTCATGTACAAAATCACCTCTCGCCCATTCCATACTTTCACAAATGTATAGAAGCTAAAACCAGGGGGAGACTTGGAGGAAAAGAGGGTCTATGGGGCCAGAACTGGTTTGACAATGAGCAGAGGAGGCATTGCAGCATCTCACAATGCAGTCTGATAGCTTTGAGGAATGCATCAAGGGAATGGGGACAGTCTGTTTCCAGCACTGCTTGATGGGAAAGTGAGAGATGTTGACAACCCCTGAAACTAGAGGCTAGAGAAAAAGAAATAAAAAATAAAATAAATAAATTATAAAATGAAATAAAATTAAAAAAATACCCTGTGAGAATTTATGAAGCGTTGGAGTGGATTACCTAGAGAGGATGTGTGTACCCTGAGCTTGGAGGTCTTCAAGTCCAGAGCACTACTACATGATATTATAAATTAGCAGTAGTGTTAGACTGAGGATTGTGATGGTAGAAATACATCCTGTTTCTCATTCCCTAGAGCTCAAGGTGACAATTACATCTTAGGGTATTGGAGATGTTTCATAGTAAGTTAGTTTTCTTCCATTTCAGTCGTTTCACTCATTAAAATCATGTTACATTCATACAATAATGAAATTTCAAAGATATTTTAAAAAGGGATAAGGACAACATTATGAGGTTTGTATGAGATTTTATGCAATTTAATCTTTATAATCAAGGCATCTAATTTAACAAATAGATTAAACAACTATAAAAGTGAAAATAATATATACAGCTTGTCAGACAGAAGAAGGAGTATGCTGGCAATTACTTATTTAAAAGAACAAAACAAACCACTTGCCTCAGCATGTATTTTACATGTAAGTGTTAACCTTCAGTATACCAGTAGTAATTACATGCAAGTTTTATCATTTGTATCACTGCTACCCTCCTAATTGATAGGATGTTCTTGTTTCTTACAAACAAACCCCAGTGACTCCTTTCTTTATGAGTTCCTGATTATTTATGCATTTTTAGAAATTTGAGTCTCCTGCAGAGCTGTTAGAGCTCAGATAATGAAACATCTGAAACAAAATTTCCATAAGGCCTCAAGAGCCAGGTAACAGCTTTAATCTTGTTCTAAAATGCTGCAGTTTCTGTGATTACCTGTGCTTATCATAAAGATATCTCTTCTGAACAGTTCAAGCGACTGTCAACTTTTCATGTTTCCAAATAAGAACAATATTAAAACTAAGGTTTTATTCAGGCTCTAAAGGAGAAGTATGGAAAGAAAACTGTTCTGAATCTTTCTCTCTTGTTAGAACTAACAAGGCTGAGACATTTCATTCTACAAATTGCCTCAGCTTTCCAGACGGATGACTATTACCCTTAACAGCAAATGCTAGACCAATTTTTTTTGATCCATTTGAGAGACTAAATAAATCAAAGGCACGTGCACAGTGTAATTGTCATAACTGCAAAGAAAGAAAAAGAATAATCACTGAAGAGTGGTAGTTTTACAGTTTTTGACATTAAATACTGTCTACATATTTTCAGAAGCATAAACAAGATTTTGCTAATTTTGACTTGCAAGAGAAAAGAGGGATGGTCTGCTCTTTTGAGAAGTCATGTGTTGCTTGCAAATCTTCTTTTTCTGTGTCAGGCTGAGGTCAGCAAAGCAGGGTTAGACTACAATAATGGAAGTATTACTGGCCCACACTGAACCATATGTTCTGACTCTCATACTTGCCATGTCAAGACTGTGGACAAAGGCATAAATCAAAAGAAAGGTACAGTGATGGGATTTTTCAACTTGGGAAGGCTTGGAGGAGGGGACCAAACTTGACACATCAAATTTGGAAGGATTGATGTGTGATATCATGCACTGTTTTAATGCAGCAGATTGTCAGACATTGCAGAGGTCAATGTTAAACTGAATTTATGGATCTGCTGTGGTCCTTCACTGTGAATGGTGGTAGAGCTTTAAAATAGTTGTGATGGGGAAGCAGGGGCAAGACCAGGATTTCCTGGCAAGCTGTGGGATGACACGCAAAGGCTGGAGGGACAAGGTCCTAGTGAACGCCCTCTGAGATGTGTTAGCCACACTGGAGCACACTTGCAGTCTTAAGAGATGAGTCAAAGATCCTTGAGGTAAAGAAGCCAACAGGGAAACAGTTTGACTGGAAAAAGTGCTGGCAAAAAAGTAAATATTCCTTTGATCAGAAACACATATTAGATAGATGTTAACTGGCTGTTACAGGCTGCTCAGGGAAGTAGTAAGCGAAGTCCCCATAAAACATATTTTTTCAGGTGTTGGGGTCTGTCAGTGCTGGTCACTTTTTAAGCATCACCTCCTAAGAGCAACAGAGCAGGCAATTCCAAAATGTCAGAAGACAAGCAGACGAGGCAGAAGGTCAGCGTAGCTGTGCAGGAATCTTCTCCTGGAAATAAGGCACAAAAGGAAGGTGTATGCCACCCCTGGAAGTGTTCACGGCTAGGTTGGACAGAGCTCTGAGTACCCTGGTCTGGTGGAAGGTGTCCCTGATCACTACAGGCAGGTTGGCATTAGACGATGTGTGAGGTCCCTTCCAGCCCAAGCCATTCTATAATTCTATGATTCTATTACTTTTCACTTTAAGAAAAGTTCTGCTTTCTCGGTTCTTGCTGTGCGTGCTAGTTTTTATAATCTTGCCTTATTTTCCATGATGCTAATGATGTAATTATTTTGACTATTTTAAATGAGAGTCTGAAAGTTTAGGAAACAGTAATAAAAAAAGGTTCCAACGTATTCCACTTAGAGGACGATAAGTGAAGTATTTGAACACAAACATTTGTTTGAGTTTTGGTCCCTTCACCCCTCACCTCCATTTTTTGTTTAGGGAAATATTACATGTTTCTTTCCTTTCTTTTACTTGAAACTTATTCAAAGCACTACGCTGATTTAGGGTCAGTATTCCTTGTTCAGTATTTCTTACATATGTGGCATTGATGAATTTTCTGTAAGAGTTCTGGATTGTCCTGTGCATTAGACAATTGTTGATGTACAGTGTCAATCCTTCTGTACTGTGTAGTACAGATGAAATCTTTAAATAAAATCATAGCCAGATATTTTTTCTGTTGAGCTAGTACTGGGATTCATAAGCATAATACTCATCTGTGAACAGCAATCATCTGGTATCATCTACAATAGCTGTAGATTTTTCATAGGGAGAGACATCAGATTTTTCATAGGGAGAGACATCCTATTCAGAGTGAAAGGACCACAGCAGATCCATAAATTCAGTTTAACATTGACCTCTGCAATGTCTGACAATCTGCTGCATTAAAACAGTGCATGATATCACACATCAATCCTTCCAAATTTGATGTGTCAAGTTTGGTCCCCTCCTCCAAGCCTTCCCAAGTTGAAAAATCCCATCACTGTACCTTTCTTTTGATTTATGCCTTTGTCCACAGTCTTGACATGGCAAGTATGAGAGTCAGAACATATGGTTCAGTGTGTGAAGTCTCCATCACAACTATTTTAAAGCTTCTGAGCAAAGACTCTCCTCCCTCACCAAGAGAGGTGAGTCCTGTCTGAGGCCAACATGTCTGGTATTGCACAGGTCAATTAAATTATTGCAAATTGGGAATAAAATTACACAACAAATGGTTTACAGCACCTAAAATCAGTCTTAAAACAGTACAGGGAAAAAAATATAACAAACTAAAACAAACAAAAAAGACCCCTATAACCCCCTAACAGATGGTACACCAAATGTAGCAGGAATGCTCCTCAGATAATCTAGGAACATGCCAATTCTTAAATATCGATATTGACCTGAATTTGACTGGAGATCTGTGCACATTGCCTTTCTTCCATAATCTTACAAATGCTGACAAGTGTTTTACTCTGAATGACATTTTAGAGATGTGAAAACTGCTACCAGTAAGTTGGATGTGATACATTTATGGCCATGTAAGTTTTTGCTTCTGGCTCTGGGCTGTCTCAAAATTTGTAAGATGAACCTTCTATAGAGCAAAAATTCTTTGTGCACATTATTTCTACCTATATAAACAGAATTTAAACACTTTTTTCATATAAAATAATGTTCATATAAAAGTAATTTTATTTCTATGTGAAAGCTGTGCCAGATTTGATTGACATGATTCAATGCAATTTGCACAACAACATGACCAATACAGCAGCACTTTCTAAAAGTGGCTACAGACATTTGAGTTAACAGTTCTGAAAGTTAATTGACATATTCAGATTAGATGGTTCCACCTTTTTTCAAAAGTACTAAGTGGAATGGAAAGATCCCATGTAATCTAGGAGTAAAAGTCAGTGTTCCCTTCTGTGATAGTTGGGTAGGGTGTGGAAAAAAAGAATCAGTATCTATTCAGAATACTTTGCAGTGAGCAGAGCTACGTTTAATGCAAAATTCACCCAAAATTCTGCAGTATTTGGTAAAAGTAAATATTCCTTTCATCAGAAACACATACGAGAAAGATGTTACTGGTTCAGATAGTATCCTAAACATCTTTCTAATGAATGCATCTTTGCAAAACTGCAGTAATTTCAACCATAATTATTTTCATTAAATTTTCATTTGCATAAACTCTTTTATTCATACTATTATAATTTACCATATCCTGTTAACAGAACACAGGCTATTTCATGTTCCATTTCATATTCAGCTATGACTGATTAGTTCAAGCACATTGAATGATCATGCATATACATTGGAATAATTTTCATCATTTTGTCTCCAGACCTGGCAAGTTTTGTTTTCAAGTAGATGATCTTTACTAACAAGGTGTAGATTTCTTTACGCAAATCAAGGAGCAGCAAAAAAACCCAACCCTGAGCTTCATTGATCAGAAAGCTGTTTAATGACACTGCAGCAGGTCAGGGTCCTACCTTAAGTCTTAGTGGTTTGGGCAGTTTAATTTGAGATGGCAACAGTCTTTCTTCAAAATACATTTGCAGATTATGAAGTCTTCAAGTTATAAATGTTATAACATTACAAACATTACAGCAACTTCTGTTGTTGCAAATTAAGAAAATTTCCTTCCTTAGCCATTATACCAAGAAGTCTTTATATTATGAAAGTGTATTAACTTTGCTAATATATGTGAGTTTGCACTACACAGTGTAATGTAAGGAAATGAGCTAGTAGAATTTTACTGAAGACTTATGTGTTGTTCATGATTAAAGAAAACAAGCCAAATAACAACATAGCCCATGAAATAAGGGCTTTTCTTCTTGGAAGCTCAGAACTGTCTGTGAAGGATAAAGGACACCCTTGGACAGCCAAGGTAACAACAGGATCCCAGTCCCTCTGATATATCTTTGGTGGAGGGGCCACTGTAGTCTGGCATCACAGACAAGTAACTATGGAAAATCTGTCTCCTGGGACATCTGGATCACCAGGCAAGTAGTGAGAATGCTGAAAAAAGTGTAGTTGCTCTCAGACTTTAACTCGTAATTGGTAATGTGGTGTTACTCCTTAGTGAAATCATGCTGCACTTGAACCTTTGAAGGGCGTTGTTGGAACCTTATGTAAAAATCACATTTGGGGTCTCCCAGTACTGCTGGGACAGTTCACATGCATGAATGAACATTCACTCCTGTACATCAGTACTTTGCATCCTAGCCCTTGTCCTTGGTCAGCACTGACCAGTTGTGACTTTGTGGCAAAGTAGAAATTCATGTGACCTGGCTGCCTGTCACAAGAGGAGAGATAAAGCACTGGTGTCCCAAGAAAAGCAGGAAATAGTGTAAAGGAAGTATTTAAAAGACATGCAGATGTGACACTCGTGGACATAGTTCAGTGGTGGACTTGGCAGTGCTGAGTTAATGGTTGGACTCAGAGACGTTAAACACCTTTTCAAACCTTAAAATTCAGGACAATTAGGCTACTAACTTAATACAAAGATGAATATAATACAAAGCATTTGGAGTGCCTTCTAGACCAAATATATTTTATTTTATGATACTCAGAGGGATTATGGTTCAACTCCTCTCAGCTTTGGACTTTTTCTACTGTAGTTTCAGAACTGGCCAGTTCCTTCGTTTTTCGTTTGAGGTAATTGTTTATGTACCTTATGTAGTATTTTAGCATTTGGAATCTCAAATAAAGCTTAATAGTTTAATGTATTAATATTTCTCAGAAATGTTTTTTAAAAATTATTCAGGTCTTTGTTCTCTTGGGTGGTATTCTGGTTTGATTTTTTTGGTTTTGGTTGGTTTTGATTGGCTTTTTTTGTTTGATTGGGTTTGTTTTTTTGTTGTTGTTGTTTTATGTTTTTTTGTTTGTTTTGGGGGGGTTTGTTTGTTTTTTAATTTTTGTTCTTTTAAGTCTACCTATCCTAGTCAGGTATCTAAATGTCTAAAATGATTCAAGGTTCTGAACTGGACTTATGTAAAAGTCCTTTTTAGTAGAATGATTTTGAGCTACACAAATGATGTCGGTTTTAGAACCAATGCCATGAACTGAAGATTGTATATGACATACCCAGGTTAAAGATAAGTATTCAAAAGGATAAAAACTTAGATAAAAGGTTCTGCACAGCCTAACCTTAGACCACATGTAGAATCATAATAACTAAAATCACAAGGATGGATCTTTGGAAATATCAAGCCAACATCAGCTGTGTTGACTCTGCTTCTCACCTGGCTTACAGCTTGCAGCTTAGTGTTGCTCTGGTTACATGGTGATTATTTCTCTAGTTATTTTATTTTCTCTATTTCTATTTACCTTGCTTCAGAATATTTATGGGCTGCAGTTTGATCAGAAGGTGTTTCTAATCAAATAAGCCCAGTAAAATCAAAAAACTTTTACCCAATTCCTTTCTCATCCATGTCAAAGACCAAATTTAACCCAGTGGAAATATTAAATTAACCTAACAATTTGCTAATCATTCATGATTGATGCATGTCGGCATAGATTTAAAAGAGAGCTTTTCTGGCAAACTCACTTCCAAAGGGTCAAGTTAACAAAATAAACATTCAAACGCTGCTTCCTTGTGTTTTAGCAAAATATGAAGTTTGAAGTTTAGGGAATTTGAGAGGTGGCTGTGTGTAGATCTCTGTAAATATATGGTAAGGTTTTATAGTATAAATCTGGATGAAAAAAGAACATGGTGAGTGTATCTCTTGCGCATTAAGACATCCGCAAAATTATTCCTATTATACAGACAAATTTGGATGCAGAGATTTTAATCAGTAACTTGAATTAGATTTTTGATTAGACATAAATTCATATTTGGGTCTGAGAGGTAAAATTTTTGCCATTTCAAGCTGTAAATTCATAGTGACACCACATTCTGGGGAAAAGCTACTCATGTCTGAAATGTAAGCTTTTATTTGCAATGGAAAGTGGCTGCATTAATTGCCACTAAATTCCCTTTTTAATTCAAAAGGGAGTTTGAACATCAGGACAATAGCTACCAGTCTAAAGAGTTTTTTTTCTTGAAATCAATATCTACGATACAATGCTTTTCTTATCCACATTAGATTTTGAATCACTGTTCTGCACATCCAATTAGAAAGATCTATGGTGTGCTTTGCATTCACAGCTCAGCTGATGAATGTCAGTTTTCATTTATTTTGCTTTCTCATCCATCCCTGAAATTTCTGCTTTATTTTAAACAAAGGCTTTAGGAATTACTCAAAACTGCTGTTGGATTAGACGTGGCTTCACGCTCCAGCAATTTATCCTTTTTTTTTTTCCCTATGAGAAAATGAAATAGTAATTCTAATATCTGGCATTTTAGGGGAGGCAGTTCTCCAACTGTAACCCAAATTAATCAGTTATTCATTCATCAAACCAAAGAGCTGTTTCCAGAACTGTAGTTTTGAATGGCAATATAGAACAAATCATTAATAAATATAAAAATTAAAGCACTCAAATATTATCATGGAGATAGTTTGATGACTGCTGTTAGAATTAGAGTTAAACTCAATTGTTTGGTGAAATGGATCTCAGGCTTTTATTTTTGACATCATATGTAGTAAATACACGATGTGTACTCTGAAAGAGAAACATATGATTCCAGGAAAGAACTGACGATGAATTTTAACCTGTTATCATTGCAGGACTTCACTACTTCCTTAGGTACTGGAACCTTAAAGCACAGTGTGTTTTCAGCTATGGTATTTGCAGAAAGGCAACATAGTACAAATAAGATTTGTCGTGATATTGATACTTATAATAAAAATATTATGCAATCTTAAGTTATTTAGAAATTAAAAAAAAAATTTCAATAGTATCCAACCTTCCTTCATATATTTTACTTTGGACATAACAACTAAATCTTTTGTGCAATGACATAAATTATAAGTAATTTTGATGGGAAATGTCATTGCTTTATTTCTGCTACATTGTCATCTTCCCAGCAGCCATGTCGAGTTTGACAGTAAAAATATAAATGTACAGGATAATTTCTGCTAAATTTGTGTTAAAATATCCCCAAGCAAATGGCTGCTTTAATTTCTGCTGTTTTCTTTTTCTTATCATCCTACCTGCATGGTGAGGTTCCGTTCAGGACTCCTGACAATTGGGACTGTTACTGCCCACCTGCAGAATCTACTAAACATGTGAAAATATATTTGACAATTTTATGAGTTGGGACAACACATGCAATTTCATTGGGGATTCTTATATTTATGATAACTTGAATAATTTTGTTTTATTTTTATTTTTTTTTTAGTTACGCTTTAAATTTTTAGGGGTTAGGGGAAAAGAAGGACTTTACTAATTTTTTTTTTTTTGATCCCTAAATGCTCCTCAATCCTTTGTTTGGTAGAAAATTATCAATATTTCACGTTTGAAGCTCTTTCTAGCTCAGATCCCTCCAGCCTCACAGATGAATTGGTGTTAATCTGTGTTGTATTTAATTCTGACTGACCTACTAACATTAACTTTTAACACTTTTGAAGTTAGTACAAGAGAGAGCTTTTGGAGATGAGACTAATTTCCAAGGTTGAAATCACCTTTCATTTTTCGCATGAAGTTGAGTTCATTAGAATTATTCTCTATAGTTAATTATGAAATCCATCCTGTGCTCTCATTAGAACTCTTTCTTATAAATGTGTGAGTAGGGGAAAAAATAACAGAAACAGACTGAGAACAGTGAATACTGAAGAGATTGTATTTATGGGTAAGTCATGAAACAAGAACCTGAAAAAATCTCGTTTATTAAATGAACCATGTTACAATTCAGGATAAAAATCAAGAAGTTTATTATAATCATGACATATTACAGATGTCTAGTAAATTTTTGGTTTTGTTTTTTAAGAAAGGATATAGGAAGTAAAAGTTGTGTTTTCTGAAGAGAAATTTGCATTTATCCTCCAAAGTAATTTGGCTGATATTTTCAAGCATTTTTAATATTATGTAGCTTAAGAAGAAAATAAAAATACATAAATGCATACTTGATAAAAATAAAACCAAAGAATACCACTGGTCCACGATCAAGCTCAAAACTCATCAACACTGGAAGAAAAAAATTCAGTGGTTTTTTTTTTTTTATTTCTTGCATTGAATGTGCATGCTGTATACTTTTTCTCATTTATTAAAATCTGAAATTACATAAAATGCCACACTGTTCAAAAGGGAATTCTGATGGGAACATGTTTTAATGTCTTTTTTACTAGGAAATACGTTTGAGATAAATGTGAAATATCTGTACAAAACCTTGAAAGAGGAGAAAAAAAAAAAAAGAATGTAAAACATTGACCTGACTGAAGACTGTCCCCCACCTATGGGGGCAAAATCTGGAATGGTTTATTGGACATACAGACTGATATTTTAAGGGTCTGGGGTCTACCTATTCATAGGGGGGCGAGCTATTACAAACAGGGGGTTTTATAAGGATGAGATAAGGGAAAAACCCAAGTTACACCTTTTGGGTTTAGCACTTACATCGTGGGGAAAATCCACTTATTTTAGGATTACATTTTTGGGGATATACATGGGGGAGAGATATCTAATGTTTACAGAACACACAGGATACATAGGGAGGGGGAAAACAACAATGGATTTTATAAAGAGGCTCGATAACATCACAGCACAGTCTCTTGTATCTAGGCAAGATATTCCAAACAGGTGACATCCTGTCTGGTCCTCAAATTCAGGTTTTTTCCCCAGCTTTTGTAGCCCAAGGTTTCTGTTTAAATCCAGCAGTTTCTTTTTCCAGTATATGAATTTTCGGTCTCCAACAAAAAAACTCCAGCTCTAACAAACACTCTTCATGGGATTTATGTTCCAGATCCTTCACTAGATTTGTTGCCCTTCTCTGGACACGCTCCAGCACCTCAGTGTTTTTCTTGTAGTGATGACTCAGTACCATCCCTGTCTTCTAGCTCAGAGGAATGGGTACTATGAAGAGAACTGGATTTGTTATTAAAGACAGAGGCAAACAAATATCTCAGCCTTTTCCTCATCCTTTGTCACTAGGTTTACTGCCACAGGCCATAAAGGATGGAGATTCTGCTTTTCACTCTGTTTGTTGCTAATGTGTTCATAGAAAATATTGCTATTTTCTCCTACAGCAGTAGCCAGGTTTAGTTCTAGTTTGGCTTTGCCCCTTCTATTTTCTCCCTGCATATCCTCACACCCTTGAAGTGCTCCTGAGTTGCCTGCCTCTTCTTCCAGAGGTCATAAACTCCTTTATTTCCCTGAATTACAGCCAAACATTTCTGTTCAGCCAAGGCTTCCTGGTCTCCTTTGCCCTTCAGGACTCCTTCCGGAGGGACTCTCTCAACCAGTCTCCCAAACAACCAAAAGTCTTCCTTATGTAAGACCAAGGTGGCAGTTCTGCTGATCCCCCTCATTATTTCTCCAGAAGTGAAACCTGTCATTTCATGATTGTTGTGCCAAAGACCTCTACATCACCCACCAGTCCTTCTCTGTTTGCAAACAACAGGTCCAGTAGGATCATAGAATCATAGAATCAGCTGGGTTGGAAGGGACCTCCGAGATCATCAAGTCCAACCCTTGATCCAACCCCGCTGTGGTTCCCAGACCATGGCACTGATGCCACATCCAGTCTCAGCTTAAAAACCTCCAGGGATGGAGAATCCACCACTTCTCTGGGCAGCCCATTCCAATGGCTGAGCACCCTCTCTGCAAAGAAATTCTTTCTAATATCCAACCTAAACCTCCCCTGGCACAGCTGAAGACCCAGCCCTCTTGTCTTGCTGAGAGTTGCTTGGGAAAAGAGACCAACCCCCCCCTGGCTCCCCCCTCCTGTCAGGGAGTTGCAGAGTGAGGAGGTCTCCCCTGAGCCTCCTCCTCTCCAGGCAGAACAGCCCCAGCTCCCTCAGCCTCTCCTCACACCACTTGTGCTCCAGTCCCTTCCCCAGCCTTGTTGCCTTCTCTAACTGGCTCTCTCATCAGACGGTGAGACAGCTGTTACCAGAACAGACTCAACTAGGGGAAAATTAGCTTAAATTATTGCCAATTAAAATAAATAAGGAATTACTTTTGCACGGTCAGAAACAGAAGGAAAAACCTTAAAACAAACCCTTTCCTTCCCGCCAGTGAAGTCAATCTTATGAAAGTGTATTAACTTTGCTAAGATATATATCAGTTCGCAGTTTTTTGCTCTGAGGGGTGAGGTCACTCAAGGGGTGAGGGTGGGATTTACAGTCAGAGCACTGTAATTCCTTTCTGCATCTGCTTTTTCCTCACACTTTTCCTCTGCTCCAGTGTGGCCCCTCCACATTCCCCAGTTCCCTCGGAATACCCCTTTTCAGTTGTATATATCTCCCACGAGTTTCACTGTCGAGATCTTCTTCATCATGGTGTTCTTCCTCCTCCTGCTCTGAATTTGGCATTCCATCTGCTCTTTCTCACTCCTTTTTGTTTTTCCAATGTCTGGTGTTATTTGGCCTTTTTTAAAACACGTTTTTACGATGGCATCACGTGTGACTGATGGTATCAACTCTGTCCTGTGGTGATTCTATAGGAGCCAGCTGGAACCAGCTGTGTCTTGAATTAGACAGCCCGTAAAGTCTTCCCACAGAGGCCACCCTGCAGCATCCACACTGACAGCACCTTGCCACAGACACCAAATGCACTGACAAGAAAAGAAAAATCATCTTGTTTTCTAAAGAGAGAAAGATCTGGAAGGCTGTTTCTTTCATGTGATGAAGCCTATTGTCTGGGAATTGTTAATTGTTCTTGAACTTACAGTGATTTGATTAATTTGTGTTAGAAGTACTTCATAGTGTTAATAATGACAAAATAAAGCTGTTTGGCAGTGATTGCATTTGGGGTTTGACTGGAGAAATGGTTTTCCCTCTAACTGGTCAGTTTTTAGGAGGCTGTCCAGGCATTCTCCCTCTTTTCCACGCATGGTCAGACCCAGGAGTAGAACTGTCTTATGAGTTATTCACAATCAGTTAGTTTGTACACTGACCTTTGGAAAACTTGTCAGATTTATTCACAAATGTGGGACATGGTTCCAGTAGCATGGAATGTGTACATACAAACAAATACACAGAAGTGCTTACGTTGGTATTTAGTGTTATTATTACAGATTTAGAATTTTACTGTGCATTATGTGCATCAAACATTTTGCCACTGAGAACATGGCTTTTATGCAGCACTGGTACCTTTGAGGCAAAGTGTGTTCTGAGCACCTATTGGGAGTACAGGCATAACCAACTGCATGAGTTACTTCAGTAAATAATTCAAATGATATAATTGTGGAGAAACACTGAGATAAGTGACTTTTTTCACCCTATATAATCTGCTGGAACAGAAAGATTTTCCTATATTTCAAAGGCTGGTATAATGTCAGTGTATCGTGATTTGCAGAGACTGGTGTGATGTTCACCCCTTCCTCTTCCAAGAGTTATGGAAGATGAGCAGTTTCGTGTCCCTGAGAAATAACATCTTACATCTTTTTTAATTAGGCTTGTTTCAGAGTTCCTCAGGCTGGTACACAGGTGACTTATGCAGTGCCTCTTGGTATTTGCTGGCAAGGTAGCAATGGTGTACTGATAGTGTACACACAATAAATCATGTTAAAAGAGGGTAAAGCAGTTCAGTGCACTTCTAATGTCACTTTGCCACAGAAGCAGTTGATGTTGCAGAAATGTCATGTGATCACCACAACAGGCAATGAGAGAATGATGGAAGTTCATTTTGGTGATAGATTAACTGTGTGAAAATACTGTAATAGCATGACTGAATATTTAGGTTTTGCTTCAGACTTCGTCCACACGTCAGCTTTAATGGGTTGTTAATTCTATACAGTTAGAAATGCATATGCAACAGAGGTTCCTTTTTTTTACCAGACATGGGTATTCAAGAAAATTGTGGTATATTTTAATACTTGCAAATGAAATTTGTTTCATCTCAGCTGTTCTAAGACTTTTGTGATTCTGTGAGTTGTGACACATCTGTCATAAGGCACTTTTTCATTTCACGTTCGATGAGAGTAGAAAACCTCTGTTAAAATATACCCTTATACCTGAGGTATCTGTTTTCCCAACATCAATTCTCATAATTCTCATCATCTTCAAACAGGGTTGTTGACTCTTCCTAGAAAGAGAACAAGATCTGTCACTAAAAATAGTGTGGAATAACTGCTTTTATAATAAATTCAGATAGCAGCTGCAGTGACTTTGATAGCTGAGAGAGGAGCTTTTGCATAAAAACCAGAAACATTAACTTGGATTTTGTAAAACACAGAGTAGTTGATTACACTGAATTAGGCATTATATTTACAATGGTTTTGTGAGGTGAAAAGATCACAGGTTGTTTTAAATACTGGCATATAAAAACGTAGTTAATTCTTTTGCAGTGATAAAATACTTTCGTTCTCCCACAATGCTGGTGTCAATTTTACTGTGGTTGCATAATGTAACATTATCTGCAGAAAGCAGTGTAAAAGAGTTGAGTAGTTTTAAATGAAGTTCACAGACAATTTAGAAGGAAGGTTATATTCTCCTCCTGTCTTTAATGGTAGTCTCAACTGATGACACAGTCACTGATGGTAAAGCAAAGTCATTAGGAATCAAATCCCTGATTGAGAATTTTAACTCCATAAATGAGCTGCATGGGCACTTAACCTGGGAACTCCCAGGATATTTTAAAGCATATTTCCAATTAAACTTGACTTGAGTAACTATATTTTCTTCAGTGTTACTGGGGATATTATTTTTTTTCTTTTGACCTGCATGTGTGGTGCATGATCTGCTGTGAAAGAGTCATTGGTAGATGTTAAGAATGTGGGTTGGAGTTTTATGAGCACAGCTTCTCACAGTTGTCACACACATTTGAGACACCGACCTGCCCTGGTTGACACTGCTTTTTTCAAGGAGGTTGGACTAGATAATCTCCAGAAGTTCCTTTCAACCTCAACTACTCTATGATTTTATAGAATAGAATAGAATAGAATAGAATGGAATAGAATAGTTTTAAGCATTCTAATAGTACTTCAATGTCCTCACTAGTTAAGGTGAGCAGTGTAATTTATGGCAAACCTGTACTGTGATCTTATTGGACTTTCTACTGTTCATCTGGAAAATCCAAAAATACAGTATAATTAAAAAAAAAAAAGTCAAATCTACAAGTGTTTCAGCGCTACATGTTCATGATGGGGAAAAAATAATCAGATAAACATGGAGAAAAAATAATTCCATGGTATTTCTAGAAGAGATTATGTATATAAATGTCACTGTACTTTGGCTTAACTTTCTTTTCATATTCAAAGGAATTTAGACTCCTTCCAATAACATGCCTGGTTGGTGTTCAGCTCATTTTCTTCTTGTTGAGCTAAATTAGGGTCAAATACCTGTTATGATCTGTGTTCTTTTAGAAACAAACTATGGTTTTAGATGTGCTGTTTGTTTATCAGAAACTACAGAACTATTCTAGAATACTATTGTATTTTATGTATTCTTTTCAAGAATAAAATAGATTACGCTGTATTTGAAAATATTTAAAATGTAATTGTATTCTTCAAATATCTTAATAGCTATTTTTTCTCTATTATTCTGCTAGACACTACTTTTTGAAAATATTATTTCCTCACCTCCTTGATATACATCAGACCAAATATAAAATTGCAATTACCATGTGATGAGCCCAGAAAACCGAAACACAAATCCTAATGAAAGGACTACAAGTCAGAAGCTCTTCTATTAGAGTATGCCAAAGTATGAAAATGAAATACCTTGTAGAAATGTGTAATTTCTGTTCAATTTTCAGTTGGAAATTCACAAGAAATTTAATATCTGGTATTTTTAATTTAGTATTTTTCTATAATGTCTTTTTGTTGGTTTTTTTTTTTAAGCACTTATTTTTTTTTTTTGGTTTTCAAAACCAAAAAATGGATTTCGGAATATCTGAATTTCCTGACAGATACATATTCAACCATGACCCACCCATTCTTTTCCACCCATTATTAAAATGTTGTTCTCTCCCTTACATCTTTAGTACCTATTACTCCTGTAGTTACCAAACATGGCAAAAATCTGTATATGTTTAGAAAAAAAGAGATTTCCATTTATTATTTTCAAGATTCAGATCACACACTTCAAATTTCTGCAATGAAAACACATATATATATTTATATAGACCCTTCTGCTTCCGCAGGTGAGTATGCAGTCAAAAACATATTTGAAAAATATCTGTCTGGTTGTAGCTAGATGTTGCATGGTTACTTAAATTCCATGGTCTCTTTGGGTATATTACAGAACTTAAAAAATAGTGATGGGAAAAAACGGAAAGTTAATTCTGTGACCTAATGTTGAACTTTTATGACAGTCGATATAAAAATGTATTTTCATAGCTGTTTCTTCAGGTTCCTTTGAACAGTAAGTTCCTATGGACCTAGTATATTTTAATTATATTCTTCTCTCTTTTCCTTATTCTCTTTCTGTTTCTTGTTTCTCTGAATTGCATTCATATGTTTCTGAACATCTTCTGCTGGAAATGCAGAAATAAATTCCTATTTATTTTGGAAGCATCACAGTTGTTTATACAGTACTACTAAGGTTCATGGGAAAAAGTGTGTCATCCCACATGTCATATATGGCAGAATTACAGAGCTATTATTAAATATACATAATTTATAATTATAGATATAGATTTTCAGTTTCTTTTATGCCATGTGACATTGAAATAGTAACTTGAAATATTATTTTTTATGTCTTTCTTTCCTTCCTTCTTTCTCTTTTTTTTTAGTTTTTTAACTTCACTCTGGAGACAAGGCTGTGGTCTCTCTCAGGTACATGATGAAACTGGTTTTGTAAACACGACTAAGATGATAAATTTAGAGTAGCTGTGCCAATTGAGTAAATAAATTTTTAACACTTATGGATATTTTTTCATCATATAAACTATAAATTCATTTTAAGAACCAGAAATATTCAAGGGAAAATATTGCATTACAGAAAAGAAATAAATATAACTTTTTAAAATTCTATACATTATTTGACCATGGTTTATCTATTGCATGAATATACTGGTTAAATAAGTGAAAAATTCTCCTTAATATTTACTGAATCTTAGGAATGCAACGTATATCTGTTGATTTCTGAGTCATTTCTCATGAAAATGGATAAACCCTGAATTTTAAAGAAAAAGAAGAGGTCTACTCTGTCGGTATTATAGCGTCTACTGGAAAATATATACCAGGGTCAAAACCTCGGTTTTCAATTAGTTTTCATTTCTTCACACATTTTTAAAAGTTTGAATTTATAAATGTGTAGAATACATTCCTCTTCAGATGCTGAGGTAAGTTATTAAAACTTGCTGTAGAACTTTTTGATAGTCTAATAATACTTGAGCACAAGCAAAATTAAAGATTTTATCATCCTGGATTATTGCATAGGAGCAATATTTTTTTTCTAATCTCATTTGCTGAAGGACTTAATTTAGATATAAGATATGCTATTCCTGTCAAGCTAAAAACTGGTGTGATTTCAAACTGCAATCTGGATGCAATAAATTTGATAATTCAGGACCAAACTTATCACCAGGATCAGACACAGGTACACATAGATTTATTTGAACTCTTTAAATACTGAATTCTTCATTTCCACATTTTTTATCAATTTACTGCAAACTTCTCAGTTTATCTTTCAATTCCATGATGTTGAGTCTGCTGCACCTGAAAGATGATTTCTAGATCCTAACTCCATCCTAACTGGGAAATCCTGATTTCTTAGGCTCACACTAAAAAAGTCCAAGTTAATTAATTGCAGGTGGAATGAACTATAGACTTTTCAATTCAGTGTTGTGGTATTCAACATACTGTTTGAATGAAAAATAAATATAATTGGAAGAAAGATTTATGTACAGAAATTGTTCTCCAGCCCTTGGCAATTGTCCAGGTTGTCCAACAGTCACATCGACTGAATAAACTGACTTTTAAAAATGTTTTGCTCCAAGTATAGAATGTCCATTGTTCTTTCCCGTATTTCATATGTACCAGAGAGAGAGGAGTGGCAACAGAGGACACGTCAAAGCATTTCTGCAATTAGCTAATGAACATTTGTGTGAGAATAGAGTGCATTTTGTAGAGCAGATGTTATATTCTTTATCTACCATATGTATAAAGAGGGTTTTCAGTGGGATGACAAGAACAGGAGCCTTTCAGGAAATAGTGTGACAACTAAACCTTTATTTTGGTTCCATTTCTGCCTCTGAGGGTTATCACATATTTGCTTGTACTTTACAATGTACTGCATGAAATGCCAGTACTGTTTTTAAAGCTAGCACTTACAGATGAAGAAACAGGTAATAGAACATAAACACTTGGTAAAAACAGATAAAGTTTTGATTAAAGAGTGTGGGCTATTTCCTGTAATTTTGAGAAATTTTCTCTTGATCTTTGCATCCTTGGGTATATTGACTTCAAATAATTATTATTATTTTTTTTAACACAGCTGGTCAGCATTTCTAGCTCATCTAACTACTGGAGATTTGGGAATTCTGGTGTCACCACTGACCATGCATAAGCTGTGTTTTGAGAGGAACTCATTGCAGTCATGTAAGGTGTTAAAGAAAAAACTGTGTGATAGCCACAAATGACTAAATAGACTTACTGCACATTGATGCAGTAATTTTGCACACATAGCTACTCACACATACCACTTGCTTGGCAGGTCAAATCCTTGATTCAGTTGCCATGTTTAGTGCCTTGGAGCAGACATTAAACTTGGTCTGTTGCTAAAAATGTGTGTTTTACCTGCTGACAAATTCACACTGCAGTACAGAGGCAAAGGTTTCTTCTGTGTGTAGAGATGTTGTTGTCGCAGTTCTGTGACAAAAATGTGAATGAGTTCTCTCACAACACTTAGTATAAAGAGTGAACAAGAGAACAGGTGGGTGAGTGGTTTCGACTCAAGGTTTCAACTCAATCTTTAACTGGTGCCACTGCTTTTTAAGCCCTTCGAAAGGACTAATATCAGACTGCATGGAAAGGCCAGGCTGGCTTTTCCATAAAATAAATAAATAAAAATGAAAATAATAAAAATAAATATATAAGTAAAATAAAATAAAATAAAGATAGTATGTAGGTAGTCTGACTAGTACATGACAAAAAGCCCTACAAAATGCAGGGTGTTTTGTTGTTCTTACTTTTTCGCTCACACGTCCTGTAAAAATTTTCTGTCTGAGCAACATATTTCATGCTTTCATGTTTGTATTCATGACCACTGTTGATGAATTTAACCTATGTGCATCAGTTAGACAGCACCAGTAGTAAAAGAAGTAAAACTGAGCTTTTAACACATTTTAAAGAATGGTTGATATTTTTTTCATTATTCAGATTACTTTAAAAAAATCTAATATCAAAAATCTAAAAAAATGCAACGTGGGGAGGAATAAAAAGACAACATCAACCTTTCAATATAATTCACATTTCTTTGAAAGTTAGTTAGCTGACTATTCAGTACAAGAGGATGTCATGTACTATGCACTACTGTATATTTTTTCCTGTTTTGCAACAGAAAGGAGTACTTTTTGTTTCCTTCAAGCAAATTTGGAAGAAATAATCCTGAAATGTTCCAAATAGGAAACAGTACCTTGGGGCTTGAAGCACATTTTATTTCATGAGGTAAGACCTTCCTCATTAGTTTCAGAGTGAAAGAGTCACAGGTCAGGGAATAGGCCACTCTAATGAGAAAAATAAGATGTGTAGGTCTCCTCAGGAGCTATTTTATTTTGTTGGTGGAATATTAGTAGACTTTTATATCTTCTTTCTGCTGAGATCTTTTCCATTGTGAAGTTGCGTCATTTAAAGTTGTGCAAAAGTTGTTTGTTTTTTTGCTTTTTCCTCCAGAATTTTCTCTTCTCTCATGTTGAGTTATAATTTTAAAGGTGGCTGTGCTCTGAATGAGAAAATTTAAGCTCAGTGTGCATTTTAAGTTTTAGAGGAAGTGTTGATGGAAAAAGTAGGGTGACAGCACAGAAGAGGAACAGAATCTTTTCTGTTTTAGAAGTACAATAATATTTTTGTTGCTATTGTTATTGAAAGCACCTGGGATGTTTGCAGTACAGTATGCAAACAATCATAGATCCTGTCCTCAGGTACATAGGTTCTTTGGAAAAAAATCTGTACATGATCATATATTTATCCCCTGAGAAAACACTAACGACCAAATTTAAACAGATTGTAAATAATTCCATGGTTTTGGATCTTGAGTATATACCTGAATGAATAACTGAAATAAATAGATGTATGTTTCAAACATTATGTTTATAATTAATTAATTATGTTGTTAGGTGTTTGTTTGGTCATTAAAGAACATTTAACAAGTATGTTTCCTGTCAAGGGAAGTTTGTAATCTGAGAAGAAATTATCTATAAAGAATAACACCTCGTAATCACCATAAAATCAATGGTTTCTCATAATATTTATAGTGGTGTATGCTACTTAAAATATAAGTTATAAAATAGGGGAAAAAAATGCTTATTTGTTAATGTTGAAAGTAGTAAGAGCTGTAGATGTCTGCAAAGAAAAACAATATCATAAAGACAGAGATGGTGTAAAACAATCCAGTTCTTTATGTATTCAAAAAACCTCGGTAGCTCCACAGATTCATTCCTCAGTCCTGATGTTGGATCTGCTGGAAAATTTTGTGTAACATTACTGATGTGTGAACCTGGCACAAACACAGCTGTTTGTCAGCATATACAAGGGAAATGAAGCAAAACACTAAGATAAACTGAAAACCTTTGCTTTGCTGCGTGTAACCACAAATTAACTTAAAAAAAAAAAGAAAAAACAAACCCCCTTACCAACAAAGGTTATTATTATTCAGTAAGAGAAATTCTATTACTCCTCAACAGTCAATGAGCCAAATCTTTAAATGAAAACTCTTACACTTCTAGAGAAAATCCTTGATGCAAAATGAAATAACTGCTGACATTAAAAATAGGAAATTCTGAGCCAGATTCCTTGTCTTCTTGCTCTACAGTGCTGTGGTGGACTGTAGGGTAATATATAAATGGTGAGAGAATGGGTTTGAAGAGAGAATTGTTTAAGTTTACTTTATGGAACAGCTGTGGAACACTGAGACAATCAAATATAGAAACATCACATACCATAAAAGCTGAAAGCCAAATTATGTGGCTTATTTATATTTGTACAACTATGTGAACTAAAACATTTCACTGTGATCAAACATTGCTCCTTTACTCCTCTCCCCCGTAATGTGAAGGTGAATATTTGACCAGAAGCAGGGTTTATGTCCACTAAAGCAGCAAAAAACTTTCCCCAGAGAAGTATAAACTTGAGGTTTTACGGTAATATTGTGGAGTTGTAAGGTAGAATAAGTAGGAAAGATAGTAATGGAATTACATGATGGATAAGTTTATCTTGTGTCAAAGAGAAGACAGAGTCTAGCATGACTTGGGGGAAGTGGAGTGGAGGATAAGAAAAAAATGCTGTGGTGTGTTTGAGGCCATGCCAAGATCTCAGTATGCATCAAATCCTATGAAATGAGAAAAACAGACTCATTTTTCATGATTGACATCAGGAAAAGTCAATATTTATCAAGATATTGTTCTGCATTCAGATAAACACTTTCTTGCAGCCCAAGAGCTCTCATCTGATTATAAAGAACACACTACATTTGGCCAAAAATGTGTTAAATGTGTTAGAATGTCCAAATTTTCAGTCCAATTTTCATCTGTATTAACCACTTAAAATCTCCAGGAAAGTTCATTAAACCAAGGGTGTTAAAAACCTTCAGAATTGACCCAACATTTACTACTTGCAATTTCATTGAAAAGCAATCAGATTTTCATTTGCAAGTTATTGAATTGTAAACAAAGTTATTTTGCTTTCCATTTTTTTTATTATTATTATTTATTTTTTTTAGTACACAAAAGACTCTTCATCTTCCAAATTATCAAGAATGAGAACTTTTTTCTAATTTTTCAATTCATCTCTGAGACAATTTAATTTTCAGCATCAGATTGGTGCTCATTAGCAATAGGCACATGAATGTTTTGTATTTAAATAATTAAAATTGATTTTGTAGCATCTTTATTATATGATGTCCTCTCTAATTAAGAGGAAGAACATTTAACAGCTGTTTAGAAAATCTCACATAGAAAGCTGTTGTTAGTATGTTGCTTTTTGAAAAGAGAAAGTTCATGTCAAATGAAATTCCAGCCACAGTAGTCCTTCATGTAATTCTAACTAAAATTTTCATTGATATAAAGGTGTAAAGGCTTGTAAATGTTCAAAACAATCTGGCTCCATCCTCTTGATATGCATCACTAAAAGTTGTCTTTAGGCCAGCAAGTCCCTATGAGCTCTTTCGGGAAGTTTGATGCTTAAAGCTCTTACTCTAGCTAAATATTCTTTGGTTTCATTCTTGTTTTTAAAAGGTTTTATGTAAATCTTTTTCTTTCCTAAATAATCTATTCACCTCTGCCCTTTTTTCCCTCTCTTTTTCTTTCCCTGAACTTTCTGTTGTGCCTTTCCCTCTGACAAAATGGCACAACTTAGCTTTAATTTCAGGATAAAAATATTATAACGTAATTCAGATGTTTTCACATGGTTAGTAAAAAACATGAATTTAGAAGTCAACAGTTCCTTCCAATTCAGTATCATCAGCAAACTTAGTACAGCTTTGAGTCCTGCATCCAAGTAATTTATGAAGAGATGTTGGAGAGCACAGGGACGAGGATGGAGCCCTGTAGAACCCCAGCAGTGACAGGTCACAGTCTGATGTCACCCCAGCCACTGTCACCTCTCTGTGCCCGACCCCTGAGCCAATTGTTCTCCCACCACAGGATGTGTTTATCCAGCTGTGTGCTGGACATTTCGTTTTTCAAGGCATTACAAATTCATGAGAAAAAGGTGTTTTGTACATCTAAGTAAGTTCTTCCTCTTTTAATGCGCTTCAAATTGAGAAGAACATGATTCATCTAAATGGTTGCCCTTTAATTCATAAATACATTGGAACACTTCTGGTTTTGGCATTCTTAATGTAAATTCAGCCTTTGCATATTCTCAGACATCAAAGGAGCAGTAAGATCTGCTGCACTGACTGCTTTTGTAGTTATCATACTGGAAGAAAAAATAAGTTTTATAATACTTGACATTTTCAAATGATGAATCACCTTGTGCTTTATTTACATAAAAGTTTTGTATGATACAACAATCTCCTTAATCAGTGAAGTATAAAAATTAAAAAAAATTATGTAAGGCCCCTCCCATAGGTAAGTTACAAACAAGCAAAAAAGTTATTTGTTTAAAATAAATAAATAAAAAATGTTCAAAGTTTTAGAAGTACGGTATCTCAGTTTATATCTTATTATACAACTCTACAGTCCTTTACCAGACTTCATTTAAATTTATGCTCTGTGATGTTGTTAATCACTGAACCAAGCAAATATAAAATTGATTCATTGCCTATCTACACACACACACAAAATCATACTCGCATCCTGGTATAGATCCTTGGATTACAACATCTTAAATGTCACTGTGAGAAGGTCACTTCACTGTGAGTGGTACTTGAATGTTCTGAAGAAATAGCATTTGTTTTTGTAGTTTGATTCATTAAAATTACCTAAAATAATAAAATCACAGAATCGTCAAGGTTAGGAAACACCTTCAAGATCATCAGACTCTATGATCAGTCTTGCACTACCACCAGTTCACCACTGAACCATGTCCTCAAGTGCCATATCCAAGTGTTTTTTGAACAATTTCAGGGATGGTGACTTCACCACTTCTCTGGACAATTTTGTTCCAATGCTTTGCTACCCTTTTAATGAAAAAAGTTTTCCCAGTATCTAATCCAAGCCTCCCCTGGTGCAAATGGAGGCCATTTCCTCTCATCCTGTGACTTTTTACCTGGGAGAAGAGACTGTCACCCACTTCACTACAAGTTCCTTCCAAATAGTTGGAGAGAGCAATAAGGTCTCACCTAAACCTCCTTTTCTCCAGCATAAACAACCCCATCTCCTTCATCCCTCATAAAACTTGTGTCCTATGTCTGTAAGTTTTAAATCTACATCTGGAAGACCATAAACATAAAAGAGTTGTTCCATAGGCAATTGCTTTCAGCCTGAATCACCTGGGAGCTTGGAACTTGTGTCCTTCCTTCAGCAGGGAAGGGATGGGTTTGATGTGATTGTCTTTAATTGTGTGCTGGCTTTGGCTTGTGTAGAGTTAATTTTCTTAACAGCAGCTAGCGTGGGGCTGTGTTTTGGACTTGTACTGAACTCAGTGTTGATCATACAGAGATGTTTTTGTCATTGCTGAGCAGGGCTTACACAGACCCAAGGCCTTTTCTGCTCTTTGTGCTGTCACTCTGGGGAGGAGTCTGCGTTTGCATGGGAAGCTGGGAGAGGACACACCTGAGACAGCTGATCCAAAAAGACCAAAGGAATACCCCACACCATAAGGCATCACTCTCAGTTTATAAAGCTGGGGGAAGAAGGAGGAAAGGGGGGCACATTTGGAGTGATGGTGTTTGTCTTCCCAATTAACCACACGTGATGGGGCCCTGCTCTCCTGGAGATGGTTGGACTCCTCCCTGCCCATGGGAAGCAGTGAATTAATTCCTTGTTTTGCTTTGCTTGTGCATGTGGCTTTTGCCTTCCCTATTAAATTGTCTTTGTCTCAAAACATCAGTTTTCTAGCTTTTAGCTTTCTGATTCTCTCCCTGACCCCACTGGTGGGGAAGTGACTGAGAAGCTGGTGTTTGGTTGCTGGCTGGCATTAAACCATGGCAAATGGCTTCATTTTGAAAGACATTATAATTTATTTTAAAAAATAAAACCAGAAATTAATATATCTTTCCAAACTTCATTGCTATTAACATAATTACAGTGAAAGATAAGGTTGTTACTTCATGAGATTGGAGCCATATCTGTCTTGAGAGAGAAGAGTGATGGTTCCTTTTTAACTTGTAAGCTTGCACAGCCCCAGTAAAATCATGGTCATGTGTCCTGTAGCCACCCTGCTGCACTACTGCAAGTGATAGAGTGCAGAGTAGGAGCAGCATATATATATATACTGAAGGTATTTATTTGCCAATGTTAAGCAACATTCACATAATCCATCTGATATTTAGCACCTGATGTGTGTGTCAGCAGCTGATATCAGAGAGATATAGGAAGCCTCTTAGATTACTCCTATTGATTGGATTAAGCCCTTTCAAATGAAACTGTAAAAGTCTGAATTAGAATTCCAGCCAGCCACCCCTCCTCAGTCGTACTCACACTTGGAACACTATCCAAGTTTTGTCTGAACTCCTGGCTTGTAAAAGGGATTGGCATCAACACTATTTCTCAATAATAATTATTAAAATCAAAAGGAACACAAATAGGGTTTTCAGACTTGTTTATCTTTGTAAATAATATAATTTCCTGTTTCAAATTTACCTTGCAGAAAGAAACATTTTACATTAAACTAGAAAGATGTAGTAAGATGGACACAGATAGAAGCAAGCTGGAAAATATATGATCAAAGTAGACTGTTCAGAATGACTTTTTGGCTTTGGAGAACTCCTTATGAGTGTTAAGGTGTATGAGCAAGAATTAGACACACAGTTTGGACAGAGATGTACCTTATTATGTACCTTGAGATAAATCCTGATGCAGCTCCTTATTGCATTTGTTGAAATTAATAGCATGTGTATGTGTCACCTGGTTTGGAGATCAGTGCTCTAAAAATACGGTTTTCTGGAGTGAACTGGTACATTTTAAACATTAAGAGCCTGAGAGACCTACAAAAATTTCCTGTTAATTCTGAAAATTCCCACTGAACATTCAGCAACGTGTAGATTACTAAATAACCTGAGTGTTGTGGGTTTACCTGGTTTGTTGAAGGCTCAGGTGTAAATCTGCTTCAGCTGTAGCCCTTTCACCACTGTGGCAGTGATGTCTGCACTGTGGTGTGGACATATAGAGACACCATGGTGCCTTTATGTTAACCATTAAATAAATGAGAAAGAAAAACAGGTCAAATGTTATGATGTAGCTCTGGTGGAAACTTTCTCAGCTTCCCACATGAACTCTGTGGAAGAGGTATTCTTTGAAGATTATAGTGTTATTTCTTCTTTGTGGTACTATTTGGAAATCTTCTCATTCTTGGTTCAGATGAAGGATCCTAAATAAATGATTCTTCATTGTATAAATTTCATTTAGCAGCATGCAGGATATTACTCTACCCTGCATTGAGTGGAGCAGTCTGATCATCCATTTGAAAACTGATATGTAGGTACATGAAGCAACACTTTATTCTTATAATCCTCACTTTTGAATATATTATTTTGACCCAATATGATGCTGTCAGTGTTAAGACTTTTAGACTAACAGGCCAGATCTCTGATGCATGAGGTAAAGGAGAAGCAGGAAGCAATTATATGATATCAGCTGCCAGTGACACTGATTTTTCTCTCTGTATCCTCACACCTCCTATCTTATTTCTTCATTTGCCTGTTCCTCCACTGTACCTATCAGGGCCTCCTGTAGTCAGCCTTTTCCAGTCATGGCAGAGTCTGATATCTTTGCTCCATCTTCACTCTTCATAAGAACACAGAAGGACCAATCTTCACCCCTTGTTGGACAGTAGGAAATTCAGCTTCATGGAAAACAGAAAAAAAAGAAACTCTTTCCCTGCAGAGCAGTAGTGAGATTATTTCACATGAAAGCAAGTAATAGCTGGCCACAAGCAAATCCTGTGTCTCCTGTGAATTTTGGCTTGATTTTACATGGCCAGTAATGGCAGAGCTTTAACTTATAGCTAATGTCTCTGTCAAGTCTGTAATCTTCTAACCAAAGCCTGGAGACAACAAAATTTCAGAGAGAAAGAAAAAAAAAAAGGTTTGTTTTCTTTTTGTATGAAAGAAATGTTTTTTTTTTTTTTTTTAGTAATCTGCTCTCAGAAACAGGTGACACACTTTAGTAAAGAATACCCTGAAATCCAAGATAAAGAAGGCATGTAGTCTATATGGAATATTGCATCAAGAAGACTTTTATTCAAGACTCAGGTATGTCATACAACTAATAAAACAACCGTAATTTTTTTTAAAAAAGGAAAAAGACTAGTTGTGTATTTTCCCCCTCCACATTAGGATTTTCCTTAGAAAAGTGTATCTTTTTCCTTACAAAATCATAGCTGTCCAAGTTATAAAATGAGGAATATCAGTTTATGATCTACTGTCATGTTAAGGTTTATATATTTCATTGCATTATGGGCTAAAAAAAGGAAATTTTTTGCCATTATAAATGATACAATTTCACCAGTTAAATCTACATTCTTGACAACTTTCCCTATCTTGAAATGTTTTGAGATTCTGTACGTTGAGGGTCCACAACTTCCCTGGGTAGCCTGTTCCATCCAATGCTTGATTACCCTTTCCATGAAGAAATTCTTCCTAGTATCCAATCTAAACCTCCTCTGGAGCAACTTCAGTACAGAGTACCCTTCTCTGGACATGCTTCAGCACCAAAATGTCTTTCCAAAGCATATTCCTAAGTATAAAATCTTCCAACTGTAGACTTCTCCAGCTCTATTTGGGATGAATTCTCAAAAACCCTTTATAGAAGTTTCAGCTCTGGATAATCACCATAATGGCTTAAAGAGTTTTCAAAAGCTGAGGCATCATTAACCTTCTTGTATTTTATAATTTAAACACTTTGAAAAAAAATAATTTAATCTACATTTATTCTGAAAGAAACAGGTGGACCATTTACTTTGATTCCCTTAAAGTAATATAATTTCACAGGTTTTGTGATTCTCTTGAATTAGGGATGAGAAAATACAGCCCAATCAAAATGATATGCATATATATTTCAAAGTAAAGAACAAAATCTGTTGTAAAAATAAGAATCAAAAGGTTGATTTTGGATTGGAAATCGAATTCTAGACTTTGCAATAGTTTGAGGGCATTCATTGCCCTTTTCATTCTTCCTCATATCTCCTGATGTGAAGGTTTCTTTTGGTGTTGGTTTACTGGTGATCAAGATATTAATTGAGCAAGAAAAAATAAGTACTGGGAGCATCAGGATGAGTGTCTGATCCCTTTGTTTTCAAATGGGATTTTGTCCTAAAATCCTGTGTAAACTTTACTGCCAATTTGCCACCTAGATGCCAGCTCGGGACCATACATATCAAATGGGAAAACATTAAACTATTTTCTCAGCTAGAACAAATTGCTATTTAGCACTTCATGGAGCTTAGCTAATAGTGATAGGAGCATAATCCAGAACTGGAACTATTTAAAACAAAAATATTTATACAAAACTATTTCAGTGAGACCTTCTACTACTACATATGTCCTACCATATATGTTTTTGCATGGTCCAGTAAGCTTCCCTGCTTCTTTCCAATAGCTTCTGCCCTCTTCTTCTATTTTATTGGGTGTGCTTGGTAGGATGTACTTTGGAGGAATTAAATTCACATTTTTCTCTCTCCATCTCACATTTTGTATGTGCAGGTATACTTTAAAACCAATCCTATAAGAATGAGAAGTGCTTTTTTCCCCTGAAAGATTTCTTTTTTTTTTTTTTTTCCAATTTTTCCTTTAAATGGCAACTTCTCTGAAAGCCACATGAAAGATTAGAGAGCTATAACCTGCTGTCATTCAAGACATGGTTCTCACTTATTTTACGGGATGAGGCAAGACCTGGAGACTTCTAGTCTGAGGAAATATTACTGTTCTCTGTGGTAAACATGAAAATAAAATTAGCACATCCCTGTTATTTTGTATTCTCTCAAAGGCTCAACACTCATACCAGGATTTTCTGATGTTACATCCTCACAAATTTTTTAAAAATACATGATGAGGGAAAGCTGTTTAAACTATGAGTCTTCAAAAGACTATCTACCAACAAAATGACATTTTGTATTAGTCTTTCTCTTGAACAAAAAGGGCTATTTCTTTTTTTTTCTTTTTTTTTTTTTTATTTTTGTATCTCTGTGTGCGTTTGCCAATTATTTAACTTTTTGCATACAAGAATTGCAGTTAAGACCAACATCAGGCCAATGTGACCTAAGTACAACCTTTTTCAGTTATAAACTCTCAATATGCCAAACAACATGATAAAAACTTATCATAATGATCTCTGCTGGAAGATGATTATTAAAAGGAATGTTACAATTGCAGCCACCTTTCCTATAGTATTTTGCTTGCAGATCAAATCTTTGACCAACAAGCAAACACCACTTGAAGATTTGGGGAATCATCCTTGAACTATATGAAATGTCAACTTGAACTTCGTGTTTCAGGAAATGAACTTCAAATTGCATATACTCTGACCTGTAAAATACTGGGTGACTTAGTAATGCTGAGGAAAAATATTCCTGAATAATTACACTGTTGATAAATTATTTCAGTTCTATTTCAAATTAATGAGGTATTTCTGAGAACAACGTGAAAAGTTATTTTTTTCTGAAAGTGAGACACAGGAAAAAATAATACCCTATCATCTTCATTAAATATCAACTAAACATGGATGTGCTTATAAGGAAGTAAAGCCACTTTTAACCTCTACATCAGCTTGGAGTTAGTCTGTGAACATATCTTGAAAAGGATGACCTCAGATAAGAACCAGCCACAGTCTTTTATGATAGAGGGAAACATAGGCTGGCTGTAGAAAGGAAATTGTTTTAAATAAGAAATGGATTGGAGATTATTCATGTTTTACCTTTTCTTCTTCAGGTACAAAACCATGTGGAAATTTCCTTGGGTTGTCTTTTTTCATCTCACCCTGTGTATGCACATTTTACCATGCTTGATACTTAAATTTTAAGCCAATACTTCTGAAAAAATTGCAAATTTATAGAAACATTCCATATTAATATTCATTTGATGAAAAAATTACTAATATCTATACTCTTGAATATTCCCTTAAATTTGCATTTTTATCATAGGAGAGTAATACAAATTTGCAAAAGAAAATAGCTCACTTTATATTTTTCTTAAGGTGGAAAAAGCAAAATGTCAAATAGATTTACAAAACTGTCAAGTGTTATCACCTGTTTGAAAAAAAAAAATGTAAACAGAAGATTATTTCATGTATTTTCAATGTAGGGCAGTAGAATTCAGTCTTGACAGCCTTTTTTCTTATGGCTATTCAAATGGTATTCTATTACTGTGACATCTTCTACTTCATCTTCCTTCCCTTTAGTTGGATATACTAATATGAAGTTATCCAGAGACAAGTATACAGACTTACATTTATAAATATGGACATGAAAACAATGTTAGTGGCTAGATAAATCTGTTTGATAGATATAATGTGCACTGGTATAGACCCAGCAAAGAAAAACCAGTACGTTCACTTAAAGGCTAATAAAATTAATGCATAAAAAAAGCAGCAGAAAAGAAAATAATCCATGAAAAAGTGGCAGAAAAATAGGGTGTGATTCAGTCATTTTACCTTACTCATAAACTGTGGTTTCTAGATAAATCTTTCTTGGGCTGTAATCATACACTTAAAATTTAGTTAGTTTGAAAACTCTTGCACGATGCTGATCACTTCTCAGTTAGTATTTCCCTTTTTAGTCCCTTGACCCCACTCAACAATTTATTTTTGACACACTGTGATTTCTGTCTCTGTGCTGTGTGAGAAGTTTGACTTTTTTGATTGAACTCACTCTGCAGGTTGTTGGATGCCTCTTTATGCCTTTAACTCCGATTACCCTACAGGCTCTGTGTTTCAGTGCTGCCTAAGAGAACTCATTTTATATATAATATAATTAATATAACTCAAATATACCATAAAAACATAATGAAACATTTTTTTAGGTAATGCTGACCAACACCTCTCAGTCTGATGAAAAATTCAGAAATTGAAGACAGTGAAGAAAAATTATTATGATGACAAACAAGGTATTCTGAGGATGCCTCAGACCTTACTCGATGACCCTCATGAGTTTCTTCCAACTCAGCATATTCTGTGATTCTGTAATTCTGTGATTCTGTGATATAGAAAACTTCATAAGGGAAAGTGTTTCATTATGTTTTTATATTTGAGTTATATTAATTATATTATATATTATATAAAATATATATTATCTATAATATAAAATATACTATAAATAATTATATATAAGTATATCGTATATTATAATGATATATATAATTCTATATATAATATAAAATATATCATAATATAACTATATATATAATAATAATATATATTATTATATAAATATAAAATATAGTATAATTATATATAATTATATATAATTATAAGATATAATAATAAATATATATAATTCTCTATATAATATAAAATATATTATATATTAATTAGTAAGACCGAGAGGCTTTGGGAAATAGGAATTTAAGATTAGTAAAGAAAAAAGATAATATTATAAAAGGTTTTTTTTAATGACGTTGTTGGAAGGATTAAAGCAATAAATAGAACCATTTTAATTTTTTATCAACTAGCAATATTTAACATACTTAGAAACAAAAATAAAGTTGACCAACCAACAAAAAGCCAAGAGTTCATGAATTCTAACAAGTGCTTAGTTGACATAACCAGTATATTGGTATAAAACTTTTCAGGGGTTTTCACATCCTCCAAACAGAATAATGCCCATTAGTTTCTCCCCCAGATAAAATATGGAACCAGAAAGGCATGTGAAGTTAAGCTTTCAATAATATTCTCAAAACTAGGATTGTGGGAGAAAGTGCAGGTGGAGAGAGATGTGAAAACTATTTGCTGTGTTTCAGGCACTTTTATTTTGTAAGTTCGTACACTGAGAGCATAATGGTGTTGGAGACTGCTCATCTTAAACTGACCATGCTGTGGGGTGAACTGAACACCAAAATACAGATTTCCTTCCAGATGACTGGTTATTGTGCCACAGACTCCATCTCACAATGGAAAAAGCAGTGGGAATTGGAATAAGCCTTCATCATAATAAAGAATGTGAATTATTACGTAGAGAGACAAGAAAATAATTCTTGTAAGGCTTTACTAGAGACATGGGAAAGGTAATCAGGCTAGGAGACACCTTGGAAAAATGGATCTTAAGATAGAAATTAATAAAAGAAAGAAGGGCAAAGCAGTAAAGCACTGATGTTGGTTTACATCATAATATATTCAGTCTTAATACTTGCCCTTGGCCAGGGACAGCTCTCATGGAGATTATAGAAATCCCCCCTCTGATGTGATATCAGGGGAAAGAAACTGAATCAGATTCCTTATAGAATCAGCAAGGAAAGTACTACATATTGAATCCAGAAAAGTGCTAAGGACTATTCCTTATGTTCAGAATTTTTGTTCATGCTAAGATTGCTATCGATTTGGGGAATGAGATATTCTGGATTCCTTCAGAAAATCAGGTATTATTGTTGTTTCTACCTTAATCATGTGTTTATGGCAGTACTACCACTACTTTTTGCTATATGCTATTGCAGTTTGAGGGGTATCTGGGGGGTCACTGCTGGCTGCTCTGCCAAGGTTTTCAGGCTGGAATCACCCCCCCACTGCCTGTCCCTCGTGGCAGGGACAGGTGGTGGAGGTACTTAAGCCAGGAGATAAGAGACCACACAGCACACAGGGAGTCCAGCAGCGAAGAAGAGCCTTTATTCAAATTTCCCACAGCTTATAAGGGCTGCTGGGCCAAAGAGGGGATTGGCCATTTGGCTAACCAATGCAAGGAGACAATATAATAACTATGGCAACACAGAAACCAATGGTAGACAAGTGAATTAACAGCCTCCAAACCCCGACAATATGTGTCTAGTTCCAGTTGAGTTGTCATACAGCTTAGACCAACAGTCTTTGACATGGGAGAGAGACTCTTTCACTAGTTCCACTCTTTAGATTAAGCACAAGTGAAAACATCAATTTAGTTGTGAAGTGGGAAGGAGTTTTCAATAGCAAAGGTCTGAGATTAGCAATAGAAATGTTTTATTACATTGCCTTTGATATACCTGAGTATTTGGTGTCACACACCAGAACCATTTTTCTTTCAAGTCCAGAGTACCTGTTTGAAGTAATTGTGAAGTAATGCCTTAAGCCCCTAATGTTTTTTTTTATTTTTCTAATATTTGTAAGACTTGTAAGTTTTATAAGTAGTGGAAGTAGGTTTTAAAAGCAGAAACCCTTCCCTTCTTTGTCCCTTGTCCCTTTCCCTTTCCCTGTAGCACCCTTGTTTATACATTCCTTAACCCTCTTACCCCATTCTATCCTCCCTATATCACTCATAGCCCCAAATCTAACAGAAATATTTAGTCTTTTGTCAAGGCAAGGCCTAGATTGTTGGCAGAACAGCATATCTGGGCCTAAACCACAGAATACGGTCAAGAATTAGGTAACTATGTACCCTTTGTGCTCTGATGATGATGAAGGTGATGAAGTAGGTGGTCCCGAAATGCAACCCCAGACCCATTTTAAGGGGGTGGACCCCGGGGCGGTCCAGAGCAAAGGCCACAGGGTGGACACATCTGGGATTGGATGGATGATATAAAATGTAGCCTCTTGGGCACAGGGGTGCTCGTCTTGTAACATCTTAGCCTTGGCAAATAAACCCTTTCTTATCTCACCCCTAATTAACTGCTCCGGGAGATTTTTTCAGCACCTAAAACCCACGGCAACAAAGTGTGAGGTTCCTGCACTTATACAGAGAACAAGGAACTCACACAAATTTGTTTGAAATTTAAGTCTTCTTAAAAATTTTAATAATTCCTATTCGGTTCATTGGTGCTATTATGACTAATTGATAAAGTAGCTAAAAAACTGAGGTCATAACAGTGTGATGTCCCAGAGATCGAGGGATTTTTTTTTTCCCTCTTGCTTTTAAAGCTCATTAGTCTTTGCTCCATCAGACTTTTACATTATTCAAACTCCCAATCAAAGGATGGATGCTGCACCATGTGCTTGTTGGAATATTCACTTCTATTATGTCATGTGAGCTCTTCGTATGTGAAATAAAAGTTTACTACATTTTTCTCTAAAATTCCCGTTTCTGTTTATTCCTTTAGTTGTGTCATAATTCTGGCCTTATCCTGTGAACAGTGAAGCATATAAGTAAATGACAACCCTTTTTACAACATTTATGTATGTTTGAAAACATATATATCAGGATGTAGCAGTGATTCTCTCTCTTCTGATTAGATTATAGCAATATGACAATCTACCATCCTCAGACTGAGAATACCTCTCTGTCTAATTATTTAAGTGCACTGATTGTGTTTTTAGCTATTTTGCCTTGATGTTTGGTGCTCTGCAGAGTTCTGCAATCTGATTAGTTTTTCAAAATTGGTGACATCTGTGTCGTGAGGATGACAGAGAACCAGGGCCATGAAACAAAAGTGCATGTTTTTCCTGAAAATGGAAGATCATAACAGGTTTTTTGTGTCCTTTTTTCCCAGATGTGGTAATTAACTGTAGTCTTATTTATAGCAGTGTGATATCAGAGAGCCAACCTTTCTGCTGATTTACCTGCACTGCCACCCTAGGCAAACAAGAAAATAGTATGCCAAAAATAAAAATAAATAAATAAATAAAACCAAAAGATGACCTATAGTCCTGATATTGTCTAGGCAGACTGACCATGAATACACTAGATTTTGTATAATGTCTAATTGGACCAACTTTTACTTGAGCTGGATGTTCTAAGCTGGTATAAGGAAGGTTGTCACTGAACTATGGTTCAGCCTATATAGAAACTGGTCCACCAACAAAATTTTTCATTTCAGCAGCATTTCAAAGCAAATAAAGTACTTCACAAATTGGAAAAAAGGATACAAGAAAATCCAAAATGTGTTCTAGTGTTTGAGTACTTTTTAATGACCCGTTATACAGTCACTTGTAAAACTGCACTAATTGCATTCCCTCTTTTTATTAAATTTATCTCCTGCCTAACTGTGAAGATCCCTATGGCAATAAAGTACAGGTGACAGCTGCTAGAAGAAGCTATAGGGAATGGTGTTGAAATGAAATGTCCCTAAAGGAAATAAAAATCAGAAAATTTTGATTCCCTCCTTCCCAGGACTACTGACTGGTGAACAAATCTGTATTGCAACAACTATTTTGCAAAACTGCTTCAATTAATTTACACTGTGAACATAGAACATAAATACAAATTTTGATTATTGGAACCTTGCATCAGCTGTGATAGCTGGGAATATTCTGTGGGTTTTAAATCAGTAGCTTTTTGTTGCTTCATCCCTTTCTTTCTCTGTCATCTTTTTCTGTCTCAATTTTCTGTCTCTCTCTGTGTCTCTGCATGTCAGCCTCTCTGGCTGTCCCTCTGACTGTGTTCCCCCTCACCCACCCTCCCCTTTCTCTCTCCCCATCCCCTTTCTGTTTTACTTGCTTTTCCTTTCTCCCTTTTTTGTCTTCCTTTCTTGTCCTCTATTAAAAAAAAAAAAATCAATAATTTGATTGATCAGGTGTAGTCTCTAATTTACAATAAATGAAATCTCATTACTGGGTAAAATTTGCATAATACATGGTCTAAATTAAGTGTTTCAAGTTAATGTATTTGATTCTGAGAATTTGTGGGAATATGTTGTAACTATATCATACTCATTACATGCAGTAATCATCATTGCATTTGGCATGGTGTGATGGTAGTACAATTGCTAAATTTGCTGCTGACAACAATACAGTTAAATTATGGGTAACCCTGAAGGATAGTAAAAGTATAAGTAGTACCATCTAAGGAAACTAAATGTGCACAAGTCCATGGGACCTGATGAGATTCATCTGCATGTCTTGAGGGAACTAGCAGAAAAAAGTTACTAGGTCACTATCCATCATTTTTGAAAAATCGTGACAGTCAGTTCCCAATGACTGGAAAAAGGGAAACATAAGACCTATTTTTAAAACAGGGAACATGGAAGACCAAAGTAACTACAGACTAGTCAGTCAGGCAAGATAATGGAGTACATTCTCCTGGAAACTATTCTAGGGCACATGATAAACCAAGAAGAGTTTGGTGTCAACCAACATGGATTTACTAAGGGCAAACCACACCTAATAAATCTGGCGGCCTTCTGTGATGTATCTGCAGCATGTGTGGACAGGGGCAAAAGAACTGAAATTGTGTGCCTGGACTTGTGGAAAGTGTTCAACACTATCCCAAGTGACATCCTTTTCTCTTAACTGGAGGGATATAGATTTGATGGATGGACCACTGGGTGGGTAAAGAATTGCTTGGATGGCTGTACAGAAAGAGTTGTGGTCAACAACCCACTGTCTACGTGCAGGCCAGGGAGGAGTGATGTCCCTCAGGGGTTGGTGTTGGGGCTGACACTGCTCAGCATCTTTGCCAGTGACAGGGACAGTGGGATCGAGTGCAACCTCAGCAAGTTTGCTTCTGGCCCCAAACTCTCTGGGTGCAGGTGACATACTGGAGGGAAGGGATGCCACCCCGAGTGATGCCTTAAGATTCTTCTAGTTTTTTGGTTTTTTCTAATTTTTATAAACTTTATAAGTAGTTATATAGTAGAAGTAGCAGCCCTTATTCCTTTACCCTTTAGCACAGTAGTCTACACATTCCTCAACCCCTACATATCCCATTCCATGCTCCCATATCGATATCCCCTGAATTCCATTAGAAAATGTTTAGTCTTTAGTCAAGGTAGGCCCATTTTGTTTAAGAACACTTGTGCCTTGGCCTGAACCGCAAAAGTACAGTCAAGAACTGGGTGACCGTGTACCCTTTGTGCTCTGAAGAAGACAAAGATGATGAAGAAGTGGTCTCAAAAAGTCCCCAGCCCCAGGGCAAAAGCTACAGGGTGGAAACACTTGGGATTGGACAGACAATATTATGAATTGTAACACCTGTACATGCCTGGGGGGCACGTCTTGTAATTTCATGCCTTAGAGGCTTGAATTAAAACCCTTTCCTTATCTCACCTCCAAAACTAACTTACCTCGGAGTTTCCTGCATTTTCTTTAGTCATCAGAGTGACCTTGACATGCTTGAGAGGTGGGCCAATGCAAACACCATGAAGTTCAACAAAACAAAGAGCAAGGTCCTACACCTGGGTCAGGGCAGTTCGAGTACAGGATGAGAGGAAAACAGATTGAGAGCAGCCCTGAGGAGAAGGACTTGGGGGTGATGGTTGATGAAAAAAACAACATGAGCCAGAGTGTGCACTCACAGCCCAGAAATCCAACTGCATCCTGGACTGCATCAAAAGAGGTGTGACCAGCAGGTCAAGGGAGGTGATTCTCCCCTTCTACCCTGCTCCTGTGAGACCCCACCTGAAGTACTGCACGCAGGTCAGAGGTCCCCAGCACAAGAAACATGTTGTCCTGTTGGAACGAGTCCAGAGGAGGCCACAAAGTTAATAAGGGGACTAGAGCACCTCCCCTATGAAGGCAGGCTGAGACATTTGGGCTGTTCATCTTGGAGAAGAGAAGGTTGTGTGCAGACCTCATCGTGTTTCAATATCTGAAGGGGGATGGTTCATCAGGAACTGCAGAGGTAGGACACGGGGGAATAGCTTCAAACTGAAAGGGGGTAGGTTTGGATTAGAAGTCAGGAAGAAATTCTTTACTTGTGAGGGTGGTGAGGCCCTGGAACAGGTGATTAGAGAAGTTGTGGATGTCCCACCGCTGGAAGTGTCAGGGCCAGGTTGGTGGGTGTGGGCCTCTGAGCACCCTGATCTAGTGGGAGGTGGTCGTGGCAGGGCAGTTGGAACCAAGTCAACTTTTAAGGTTCTTCCAACCCAAACCATTCTGTGATTCTAAGATTTGAACTATTTGTCCCCATATTGGTATGAGAGGCATGGATTGATACATCAGCTGGACTTTGAACTCTTCATAATGACCTCTTCAGCCCGTTATTCATCCCATTTTTCATCCCTCTTTGTAGTTCACACACTGATATCTCATTGCTTATGTTTGGTTACAGGGTTGCTAATAGATATTGAGTTAAAAGCTGCAGTAAACATAAATGATATTCACTGATGTCTTTTTGTCCACAATGCCAGTTGTTTCATCATACAAGGCATGACCATACATGACTTCCATTATTTATTAGAAGTAAACCAATGTGAGGGAACACGATTCAGGATGGGAACAGTTCCCGGCACTCCCCTTTTACCTGTGCCCTATTCTGATTTGTTCCCCCATTTGTCTGTCTGATACCCCACCCTATGTTCTGCCCTTTTCCCTGGTGGGATGGATAAGAATCGGGCGCACACCTGAATAAAGAACTTTGCTTGCACCTTTCCTCGTGTCCTGTCCCCCGTTCGGACCGCGACAAACCAATAAATACTTTAAAAGTTTTACATTATTTTATTTGTCTTCCATTCATTATTTTATTGAAAGTATTAGTCTGCAGGAATTCATTTAATGTCTTTATAGTGCCCTACACAAACCTTCACAAATATTGATGTTAGGTTGTGTCTAAAGCACACCTAAAACATTTCAGAAAAGGCCAATTTATGTTAAAGAATAAAGACACATATTGGGACAGGGAAGATTCATTTTCTTTATTTCCTATTTATCTTCCAACAATTGAATTTTGTGCTGGACATGATTCCCATAATATTCTAGGTGGTGACTTTCCTTGTAACCAATCAGTCCCTGTACAACAGAAATTGTGTGTTACAAAAGTATCACTTATTATTAAGATAGGTGATAGCATGTTAAATGTATTGGTCTAGATAGTAATATGTGGGTTTTGTTGTATATGAACAGATTATTTAAAATAAAATTTACTACTAGTGTCTATTTCAAATAATCTTTTTAAAATACAAAGTAAAAACGTAATTTATATTTCACAGAGTTTAATGAAAACACAGTATCACATTTCTGATTAATAATTTTTCTATTTGGTAATATATTGGCATAAATTTTTATGTGTCAGCACATAAAACCTATACAAAATGTAATGAAATCAATATATGCACAGAAACAATTTAACAGCAATTTTTGATATAAGCTGTATTTTATGAAGCATGTTTTGAAGGTTTTTGTATATAAACTGTCTTAGAGGAGTTTATGGCCTTAACCTCTAGCAAAGTCTGTCTAGACTTCTGAAACAAGATGTTAATTCATTTGGAGTCCAGGGTTAAAGAAAGTTGAGAAAAATATTACTTGACTGAGTTACCCAAAAGGCAAAGGTGACTCTCCCAAAAGAGAATGAGCCTAAGGGTTTGTCTGAAAAATATTTTATATTATGTGCTAATTAATTGATTGAACCAAGACAGTTAACTACATATGAAAGAGTTTTCTCAAATAATGTGTGTATTGGAGATGAAAAAAATGCTCATGTTGATGTTTGGAAATATATACTAATGTTGCTTTAGGTTACATTTTCCACTAAAGCAATTCAAGAGGAATTTTATCATCCATTAAAAATTAATAATATTCTTAATACTAATGGGATCTTAAATAATGTGTGTGCTTTATATGAAAAAAATCATGCTTAAAAGTAAAGACACAGTTTTTCATAGACTCTAGCAGCATAACTTCAGTCACCTGCCTCAGAATATAAAACTGTTCCAAATTTGGATTTAAGTAACTCATTGATTAGAACAACAATGCCAAACATAATTTTTTTTTCATATTTAGCAGCAAAAAAAAAAAATCATCTTTCATGTATTAATATTTTTCTTTATAGAAGAGGGGTATGTTAACTTTAAATAGTAAAAGAAACAGAGTTACACACATTGCAAAATCATTCTGATGTATGTAATAAAAAGTGCATATTTCACATACATTATTGATATATTTTGTACATGATGATTCACAAATTTGTTCTGGTATGTGATGAGTGATCATCTGAAAAAATGTTTCAATGTTCTTCACTTCTGCTTCAGCCAGATAAAGATTTCAAGTCTTGTCACAATACCAGTCAGATAATGTGAAATTAAGAATAACTGATGAAGAGAAGTATTAGATACAAACATAAAACACTAATTGTTCAATTTTGCATGTCTCTTCCTGACAAGCTTTCTATTTTGTTAGGAAGCTGTGGGAGTAGGTTTTTTTTAAATAAAAGGCTGTTTCCAAAAGGCATGTTCTATTCCTTTGGGAGAACATCCATACAAGTTGCACTTTTTCATAGTTTTATGTGAGTCATAATCATTTGTTTTCCTTTTGTTTTGAGCAGTTGGAGGGGCTTCCATTGTTGGAAATTTTGCACCTAATTGTAGTGTACAGGTTTGCATTCTGAAATATTTTGAAAAAAACCCTAATACTTTTAAGCTGTTTAAATAGCTTTGCCAAGAATTAGTGGATATTCCTATACTGCATAATCCCTATGGAAAGAAATTAAAAACAACATGAAACCTCTAAGTATAAAATATAAAAAATTTAATAACATGCTTCAGTTGCTCAGAGCATATTGGGAAGCCTGTACATCTTTGAAACCTGGCCTTTCCAACATGGTGTTCTAACTAACTCATGTGAAATGTGTTGCTCCAGTATATTTTACAGTGCTGTAATCTTTCCTAATTTTGCTACAGTGACTGTTATTATATACAAAAAAAAAAAGAAAAGAAAATTTTTGAACACTGTTTTGTTTGAAATCCCAAATCTTGGAGACTTAAATGTGATTTTAACTCCTGTAGACCAAAAACCCCCACCTACAGAATAAATTGATAATATTTTAAAACTTTCGTGATTTTTTCCTGGTTTTTTTTCCTTTTTTTTCTTGATTTTATTTTCAGGAGTAGCAAAGTAGGAAAAAAAAAAGGCAGTAAAAGTTTCCCTGTGCTGTGGTGAGGTGGAATTTATAGAATCACATAATTTTGGGGGCTGAAAGGGACTTCTGGAAATAATCCAGTCCAACCGTCCTGCTAAAGCAGGTTCACCTAGAGCAGGTTGCACAGGACCACATCCAAGTGAGGTTTGGATATCTTCAGACAAGGAACCTCCACAACCCCTCTGGACAGCCTTCCAGTGCTCTCCTTCATTCAAAGGAATCAATTTTTTCCTGATCCAGAGGTGGAACTTCCCATGTTTCAATTTGTACCTATTGCCCAGTACTAATTTTTAATTCTTTTTCCCTTGTACTGGAGTTCTAACTAGATAACACAGAACCTTTTAGTTTGTCTGTTGGGTTTTTTCTTTTTTTCTGCATTTGTTCTTTTTTCTCTTTTTCTGCATTTGTTTTTTTTTTGGTGTGAGAATTTTTTTTGCTTTCTCATGGGTTGCAAACAACTGACTGAAGACTCGAGCTGGAATCTCTGCCACTGATCACAACCCTGTGAGATCTGCTGTTCAACCAGTTCCCAGCCTCCTTCACTGCCACTCCTCCAACCCACACTTCCTGAGCTCATCTATGAGGACGTCAGGGGAGACAAAAGTGTCAAAAACCTTGCCAAGTCGAGGTAGATGACATCCACTTCTCTCCCCTCATTTTTGCAGCCAGTAATGCTGGCATGGGAGGCCTCTGGCAATTCTGTACATTGATAACTCCTGTCTTTTTAGACATGTGCTGACTCTGAAGGTGTCAGTTGTGGGAGAAGTTTTATTTGTTCTTGTTATGGAGGCACCTGCCAACTATGGACTCAACTGACAGCAAGAATATTATTGTTAAGCATGTGCCAAAAGTGAAGTGCTTGCTGTTTTTTCTGCTCACAGCAGGCAAATGTGCTTTCCCTGAGTGTGACAAAAGTTTTCTGTTTGCTGGGAAACGAAGCATTTTAATAGCATGCAGTAGAGGTCCAACCCCAATGCCTGATTGAAAGCAAATCAAAAAAGAAAGGGAAAAAAATAGCTGTTTATTTCTCAACAGAGAGTTTTATCAAAGCTTTGGATACTGTACCTGGATAATAATGAATTCAAAAGAATATTTCTAAATGTTTAACTACAATTACTTTCAATGACCAATACTATTCCTGCACTTCAGCAGAAAGTATTAAACTCTAAGTCTTTCTGTAATGGAATACTGGTTGCAAGATGGTGGGTCTGGGTCCTTCATTTGCTTGTAGATTCTGGCTCTGATTCTCTTCAGTCAGTTGTTTGTAACCCGTGAAAAAGCAAAAAAATTCTCAAACCAAAAAAAAACCAAACACAGAAAAAGAGAAAAAAAAATGCAGAAAACCCAGAAAAAAACCCAACAGACAAACTAAAAGATTCTGTGTTATCTAGTTAGAACTCCAGTACATGGGAAAATGAATCAAAAATTAGTACTGTGGATACTGTACAAACCTGATATTTGGAGCATTACAGGTTTGTTCACCTCAGAGGAGACATACTTTATGTATGAATCAGCTGTATTCTTCAGGGAAACTGTTCTTTGCTCAGGAAAGAAAAATGCAGAGAAATTTATGAATAGAATAGAAATAAAAGGAAAAAGGCAGTTTTCATGCTCAAAAATCCTTAAATGTGTTTCTTCAGCAGTGTCCAATTCCAAGAACTCTGTTTTTCATCCTCACTGAAGTCAGATTTTTGCTTGCTTTTCTCAGTAATACTTAAGCTGAACTTTCCCATATGTCATGGTTTGAGATAGCCCCAAAATCCAATTCCCTAGCTCCAGCCCCCCTCCCACATCTCAACCCACTGTGAGATGGGTTTTTTCCAGACAAAACACAACCAGACTCAGAATGGGGGAAAGGGAATATATTACAATGACTGTACAAATAAATACTATAACACATTATACACAAAATCACAACTATCTCTACCATGACATATAGTATTTACAATGGATCAGATCTCTTCTCCCCTCCAAATAAAAGTCCAGGAGGGAAAGAAGGACAGATCCCTTCCAGTCCCAAAGCAGGAATCTCTTCTAAGGCAGCAGGTCTCCTCGTCTCATGCATGCAGCAGTAACTGGATTGTTGTAGCTGGATCTCTGTTCAATACACACAAGGGGGTCTCCAAGCCCCTCGGCTCTCCTTCGGTCCAAGCGAAGGCCTCACCTGTGGGCTGCCAGCAGGGACCAGACTCGTGTCACCACAGGTATATCACGAAATGCAGGGGCATCTTCGTGAAAGTCCCTTCCTCAGGGGATTCAAATTCCCCTTTGCAGAGCAGCGGGGGGGGTGAAGCCCTCCTCCACATTCCTCTCCGTCCCGGTCCAGCTTCCCAGGACGCTCTGAGCTTCTCAGCTCCTCTCTGCAAGTGCTGTAGCACTCCAAGGCTCTTTCAAATAAGAGTCCATCATCTTCCTCCTTCCAGGAGGTCTCAAAGGAGTTTTGGAGGGTCTGATATCAGTTCTTACCCCCAGAACTCTGTAACTCTGGTGCGGGCTCTCTTTTCCTCGGCTCTCCTTCCAGAAGTCTTCTCTGCGGTGCTGCATGTTGTTCCTGCTGCTCCTCTGGTTCAGGTCTTATCAGTTGGCTTTTAGCCATAACCTCTGGACGCTGCCGCTGCTTCTGCTCTGTCTCTGCTCACTCACGATGGAAAACATCTCCCAGCTCACAGCTACAGACACATAGTCCAGCTCAACACTGTTCCAAGTCTCTGTAGCCCCCAACTGGGGCTGCGGGGGGGGGGGGGGGCAGGGGCCCCCCCCAGAGGGCTCCTGCCCTCTCCTCGTGGCTCCTACAACATGGTTACTTCTTCTAACAACCCAAACTACAACTCTTCTCTTCCAGTGCTTGTGATATGTTTACATTTCTGCAGGAGCACCCATTGGACAGAACTTCAAAACTTCCAGGGGTTTCCACCCCTTGGGGGTTACCACTTTTCTTAGCCTCTGGGGGGAAAACAAGGTTCAAACCACTACACCATATCTTAACAGCTCCTTCTTGCCCCTTCCCTTGCTTAAGACTGACTTAACTCTAACTGGAAAAATTATAGACATTTTCTACATAGATATGTAGATTTTGCAGATTCTCTAAAGACCAAGTGCCCTCAAAAGGGACACTGAAAAAAAAACAAACAGAATTGAATTCAACAGCGACAGTATTATACAGGAATTACTCTCCAAGAGCCAAAACACTTTTGCAAAAGGAAGTATGAAAGTTAGAGTGGATTGCAGCTACGATGTCACAAAGCAGTTTTATACTGCTTGGAGAAAAACACTTTTCTACTTCAGATACGTAGCTTGTAAGAAATTAATTTACCCTGCTGCTATACTCACCAATGCTGACTGTCTTTCCAGGCAATTTCTGAATTTCTGAATGCTTCACTTCTTTAATTGTACTGAAAGTTCATTAAAAATCAAGATCTCTGATTTACCTTCTCACCCTTTAAGCATGCTACGGAAAATTTAAATGGCGAGATAAACTTCTAACAAATATTAGAATTTCTTCCTGAAGTTCACTCAATTCAGCATATTGAAGACAATAAGCACTATATGTGGCCACAAAGAATTTGGTGGGCTGCAAAAGTGGTGAAAAATGGTAAGTCCCATCCTTACACGTCTTGAGTAAAAAGTGCTGAGGGTTTCTACAGGGGGGAGATAACTTTAAGTATTGAAGCCACCATAAGCTGGTGACTGGAAACAGATAAACTCAGAAATTATTCAATTAATTTTTGCTTTTCATTTCAGCCTTAAAACACAATTTTCAAGAACGTATTTGGTTATAATTGAGAATAAATAATGATATTACCCTTTCTGAGGAAACTTGATGCTTACTGTATATTAGAATCTTTTGGGACTGCATAAATATGCCCCAAACCAGCTTTGTCAACAATGTTTGAAGGCCCTACCTCAAACCCATGTAATTATTTTATCAGATAATTTCTCAAGAAGATCTGAAAAGCAGTCTGTGTAATGCATGCAATTACTTAAGAGATTATAAAATATTGTCTAACAGTAGCAATAAAACACTTTAAAAATCAATTCTCACTTGTGTACGAAATCACCTGAGATTTTGGTTTAGTCTACTGAAACTCTTAGGGCACAAAATACATTGTTTGGGGGAAATAAAGTCTTATGTTCCATAAGCATTATGGAACATAATTTTAATACATATTCTAAACATTTACCTATGGAAAATAACCTGTTACATCTTTTTAATACTACTTTATCAAAATTTCTGATGATACAGTACTGTAAAACATGCTGGTTCAACCTTTGACAAAAATAATACCAGTAATTCAAATATTTCCTTTAATGTTCAGTTTATAAAGAGAAAAAGATTAAAGAATATGAGGGAAAAACTATTATCAAATGTCACTGTGAAGAAATTATTTTTGGACTAACCAGCAGAATGACATAAAACAAATTTGTGGACAATAAGGGAAATTTGTTACCTTGCAGATTGTTAGAAAATAGTGAACAGGCTGTCTGATGGTTACTAAGGTATTGGTGACTTCTTTTTTTCTCTCAAAAATGGATATACCAAGTAAAGTGGGTGCTTTTCTTGGTTTGATTGTGGCCAGAATCAAATCCCGCCACGAGGAAATGGCTCAAATGACTGATAAAAAGACAATGCAGTCAAGGGTGTCCATAAATACATCCCAGTTTTTGATACCTAGGAAGAAAAAAGTCAGGAACTCTGAAAACAAGTGATCAATTACATTCAGGAAAGTTATATGTATATAAATGGTAAGTGAGAACTCTAAGAGAGAAATATAAAGGGGGGAAAAAAGAATTAAAAGAATTAATTCTTTCCTAAGGAAAGAATTACATATTTATATGAAAATTTTCCAGTGGTCTGCATTACAGGGGAATAATTTGAATTTGTGTGTTTTGTTTCTTAATGGAACTCTCATGTTCTCTTCTGTTGTAAAACCTGCCTCACCTTTTTCTTGGACAAAATGGAGGCTAGAAAGTTTCTATTGCCACAATCATTAGAGGGCTTTATAGATAAGTTAGACAAGTGTCTACTTAATTACATACATAATTACCTATACCTACCATATCTATTACATCCATGTGTTTCTCTCACATGCCTATTTAAATATTTTTTATTATAGCTTTAGTGACTACAGTTGAACCTTGCTAGTTATCCTTTGAATTTTAGCTCTGTTTTTTTTTCTCATACAAAAATGATGAAGGTTTAGAGGTCTGATTTTTATTATTTTATGACTTAGAGGTATAAATTAGCTCATCCTTTTACTATCTTGTCACATATAGACTACTTGACTCGGATAATTTTCTTTGTATAGCTGATGTCAGACATAGATGCATAGTAGATTTTCTCAACAGTGGTTCATAGAGTCATAGAGTACACAGATCACTGACTAAGGGTTTGATCTATTACCCAGAAAAGTCAAAATAAATCCTAATTAAATCACGGGCTTAGGTGAAAACCCACAATGTCCTTGGAAACATTCATATGATGAAAGAATTGTGGCATTAACGTGAAAGAAAACAGGCAATCAAATATTGCATTGGACCAGAATGAAGGACCCTTATATATGATTGGAAAATTAACTTTCTAACTGATCAGCGATGCACTTGGAGTCCTTTTTCCTGATTATTAGTGCATTTATGTATCTTACTTTCTCTAAGTTTAAATATGTTTCTTACTTTGATCCTTCAGCCTCTGTGGGTTTTTTAGCTTCCAGGACCTAATCAACTCTCAAGCAAATCTTCTTCTGTCTGCCAGTAGAGCACTTGTTCCTCAAAGATAACTGTGCTGTTCAGGAACTAAACCTAATTACACATCCAAAGTTTTGAACTAAATATATATATATATATATATATATAGCAATGCCCTTCTAACTATCCTTAGAGTTCACTTCAGATAACGAAAGAGAGAAAGAAAGGGCACTTCCTTGTGGAATGATGAACATAAATTATCTTGGATCATGACTTCTCTCAATGGAGTGACAAAGTTACTTCTCCAAGTCTTCCCTTGGAAGCACTCCAGAGAACTCCACAGGCATACCTAATGAATCCTCCCTGGTGTCATCCTCAAGGATAGTTACTGTGTGAGAAATCATGGTCTCCGCAAGACCTGTACTGGTTTTGGAAGAGTAAAGGACAACATACTGAACAGTATTGCATCAGGCAATCAAAAGTGTAATGATGTTTCTTCATTCCCCATTCTCCAGACCCAGACCCAGCACAGGGAGAAAATTAATGTGTGTACTATAAAAAAAGTTTTAAAAACTTGAGTTCCAAGTTTGAGCTTCCTTATTTATAGTTTTACCTGTGCAAATCTACCTGAGGAAAAAATAACACTTTTAACCTTTTTTTCTCTTTTTCTGAAAAATAAGTCATGGAGCCCCACTTAGCCAGTGTTGTGTTTTAGTTTCATTGCTTTCAGTATTTTATCCTTGAGAATAATTAAATCAAACACAACTAAATTTATGATGCCTTACACACGCATATAAATTTTGAGTATTTAGATAAAGAAAATAAGCAAAACCAATTAGTTTTCTGACTTAGAATGTAAGCTGATAGAGGAGAGATTTACAGTCAAAGGCTTGCTCTAAAGAACCTTGAGGTGTTTTATTCAAGTATGTCAGCACAGAGATGAGTGCTACTTCTCCCAAATCACAGATATAACAGTTGGAAAAGTCGTGTTCATGCATGTTTTTTTTTAATTTCTTCCAATTAACATTAAATTATTTGACTTAAAGTGAAGCTCTTACAGATAGAAGAGGATAGATTTATTTATCCAGCATTCCCTTTAGCCTGTGAGGTAGGATGTGTACCCAGAAGAGACAAACAGAAGTAAAATAGAGAAGAAAATGGAATCTCAGATTAATACATCATACCTGTGTACTCTAAACTTAAACTATTAAATCACAAAGACTGTAGTTCCTAAAGTTTCACCTCCTTATAGAGGAAAAATTGGCAAAGGTTCCTTAACTCCATGAGAAAGCTAAAACCAGGGAGCCAACTTGGAATAGTCAATGCCTTTACGCCCAGAAAAAGTACTATATTAGGGATATCCTGCAGAACACAAATTCTTTCTATTGCTTAATAGCATAACTATAGTTTGCAGGAATTTGTGGGTTTAAGTACCAAATTTTGTATACATGATGTAAGACCAAAAGGACAACTTAAAGACCTGAAAATTCTCTAAAAAAAATTATCTAAAATTTTGATGGGTTCCCTGAATTTGCTGTTGGGTTGTTTTTCCTACACCTGTATGAGTCCAATTCTGGGATACAAGTCCTGCAAACACTCTTAATATTTACTTTAAAGTCAACTGAAGCAAAAGTGCAAACGTACTTCAGCCCTATGGGCTTGATGTTATACAATACTAGTTTTCCAAAAAATGATGCTAGAAATGTTTTTTTTTAATCTACCTCAGTACAAAGACTGGAGCAAACATAGCTCACAAATTATCTCAGTCAAATGATGACTGTGAATAGACTGAAGTGAATTTAATCCCTAATTTAAACAGCATAGTAATAGGACTATAAACTGAAAACTCTTTTGTGGAATTTACTGTTCTCTTTCCCAAGTAAATTTTTCTGAGAATTTTTCCTGACAATTTTGTCTTTGTTAATATTGTTTTTGTTAATTTTACTCCTTTGTGGAATGTCAGAGAATTGAACTAAAACATGAATATTTTTATCTGCATAGGATTCATTTTCACATAGATGTGATCAAATTCTTATAAAGTTGGTGTTATTTCACTACTCAATGGCCTGACTTGAAAACTTCCACAGAAAAATGGGCTTAAAAATGTAGGCTGTAAGAAATCTTTATACAAACAACACTTCCTTTTAGTTAAAAACCAGAAATGGTTAAAATTATTATTCTTGTCTTACAAGAACTGCATTTTTCTTTTTGCAATTTAGGCCTGTGTCAGAAAGTTTAGCTTTCAGAATTACCTTGCCTTTTTCCACACCTCCATAAATGGGGAATGCAGTACAAGACAGCTAATTGCAGAACTGAACAATATCTGAAAGCAATCCAGCTCTGAATTTCACAAGGTATTGATTTAATTTCAGTAAAAACACGTGGTTGAAGTACTTTTTGAGATACAGAGGCTCAAAGAAATCTGAGAAAAACCCCCACTATGTAACCTGAAAATTCTTCCACAGTTATAACATTATTTCAGCCACATTAAAAAAAGTACACAAAAATATCATAAAATGATAATGAATGAAAACTAATAAATATATTTCTATTAAAAAAGTGAAATTCCAAGTAATCAAATTTAACAGCATTTTGAATGGTCCACAAAAGAAGACTCCAGTTTCTCGGTGTTGATAATGAGATGTTGGGTTTTGCCTGAATTAATTTAACTTCCCTCTTTTCACCAAGGTGTTGAGGAGTTTAAAAAGAAGGTTTAGTGGAAAATGAAGAAAAAGTAGTTTACTATATGTGTGTATCTTCAAAATAATTTAGTAGTGACATGAGATATTAGAATACAATTAGGACACAATGCCAGTCTTCTTAAAAGAGTTTATTTATGCAGTCATTAGTTGACAGTGGAATTTTATTATCTGAAAAGTAATTATTGACTTTTTTTTTTTTTGATTAAGACATTTCAAGACACAAAAAATGTAATAGGTCTTATATCACAAAAGCTATAGTGTGTCAGCCTGGAGAAGAGGCCAGTGAGAGGAAATCTTATCAGTATCTTACTTAGGTAGAGATATCTTTCAGGCTTAAATGAAGACAATTAAAATAAATTTTTGCAAAGCAATCAAGATTCTCTCAGATTTTATGAATCATGTGAAAAAATGAAATCTGAGACAGATTTCTATATATGTGTGTATTGTGTGCAAGTATATGTACCTGCTATGAATTAAATAGACTGCATCCTTTCTTAGAAGATATTTTTGATGTGTTTATTGTAAATAGATTTATAATTGCATCCCCTTGAAATCACCTAAGTACAAATCAGTGATTTAATTTAGAAGCTGAAGATGTCATGAGTAGGAGACGTAATTCACAGATTTGCCTGTGCCTAAGGTTTACCTTAGACAAAATGTTTATCACTGAAAATGTTAGTGTACTGAGGTACCAAAATAACACTTGGAGTGTAATAATTCTTCTTGAAATTTCAATAGAAACAGGTATTGTTATAATTCTGTCCACTTTTCTACTTAAGAGAAGCTTCAGAAGTGTTCACAGAACCAAATAGTTAAGGCTGGAAAGGACCCCCAGTGGCCAACTTGTCTCCCTGCTTATCAAACAGGGTCATCCTTGAACATATTGCACAGGGTTGCATACAGATGGTTCTTGAACATCTCCGGAGAGACTCCACAACCTCTGCATGCAATTTGTTCAGTCACCCTCACAGTGAAGAAATTCTTCCTCATATTCAGGTGGAACTTCTGTGCACTGACTTCTGCCTTTTGCCTCTCTTCTTATTGCCAACACCACTGAAAAGAGCCTGGGTCCATTGTCTTGGCACTCTCCCTTTGGATCCTTGTATACATTGATGAGGTCCCTGCTCAGTTGTCTCTTCTTGAGGCTGAAGAGGCCCAACTGTCTCAGTCTTTCCTTGTAAGAGAGATGCTCCAGTCCCTTAAACATCTTTGTCGCCGTGCCCTGGATCCTCTCCAGGATCTCCACATTTCTCCTGCACTGTGGAGCCCAGAACTGGACACAGAGTTTCAGATGTGGCCTCACCAGGACAGAGTAATGAAACAGGAGCCAGGCCTAAAAGAGTTAATTGAGATATCTTGGCCTGCTAACAAACCCCAATACCTGTGTTGCTGCAAGAACATTTTAGGAGCACTGGTTAAGATCATGTTCTGTTCTGCTCACTGGACCAAAGGTCTTATTGTAGAAAGAATAGGAGTGGTACACAGACAGTAATAAATTAGGTAAACTAGACCTCTGAATAAGATCTAGAAGGCCCAGAGCCAGGATTTTCAAGCTTGAAGAATTCAGGTCACCTCACTGAAGAGGTCAAATTGAGGAAGACGTCCATGGCGACCACCAGAGGGATGAAGGCTTGAGGAGAAGACCCCACAGGATGTCTGTGTATGTCTGGAAAGACTCTGCCAAGAGACCAGCCTGCTTATTAATATGTATAATAAATGATGTAACCATGTATCTAAAGTGTATAAAATGGCTTAGTTTTGCACTTTCAAGTAAAGCAAGTTTGTCCAGCGTGAACTGGCTTGCTCCCAATGTTGAATAAACAAATACCCTGCTGCTTAAAGATAAAAAAAATGTCTCTGAGCAGTCTTTCAGGACGATTTTTCAGATTCAGTAGAGGGATGAAATCACATCCCTGGACCAGCAGGTAAAGCTCTTCCCAATGCACCCCAGGACATCATTACTCTTTTTGGCCACAAGGGCACAGTTGGTCACTTCAAATTTACATGGGATTAGGTACTTATAAGTTTTGTAAACAACATGCCATTACCATAGCAGGACTCATCACTAATGTGATCAATAATAACCGTATTTATATTCTTCAAGATTTATGCTCTTCTATAGATTTTCCAAGAAGTGCTCAATTGATGGCTAAGAAATTATTGGATTAGGTTCCAAATGAATTCAGGATGACTTTTTAGTTACTTTGCTTTGTCCTTATGCTCACAGCTATCTATGCTAACCTAGCAAAATACTTTTTTTCTTTAATGATCATAGAGAAGAGTGCTGGTCTTTTGGAAATAGAAGTGATTCAACACAGTTGTCTACTGCTGAATGCAAACGAGGCACCTGAATCTTTTAGACAATTCAGTGCTTTTGGTCTGTTTTGGTCCTCATCCCAAAGCCTGCTGAAGCTGTTAAAACTCTCTGACATATCAGGTATTCCAGCCAGCACTAGGGGAGAAGCTGATAATGCTTGTCAACAGACAAAGAGTATGACTGCCAGATCGCAGGCTCTGAGTAATCAAAACAACTAAAGGTCAGCACTACAGGTGGTAGATCAAATGAGAGATGAAGTGACTCAAAACACCGTAAACTTAGATAATTTTCTTCCTTTTCCTTTTCCTTTTCTTTCTTTTTTTTTTTTTTAAGTCTAGTGTCAGACACCTCTCTTTAAAAATAGAGTACTAAGCAATAGTAAAATTAAATTGCTTTATGCAATAATACTGGGAGGCAAAACACATTGAAAAATGTCCCAGCCTTCCTCTTGTGGTTTTGGTTGTTTGTGATTTTGTATGGTTTTCTCCTTGTGATTACTCAATAACCGTCTACATTTCTGGAAGTATGGACTATCTTTATCTGAGAGCCCTCTGGGGTATAACCTTTTAATTGCGGAAAGGAGTGTGGTTAAACAATGGAATAGCATCCCTACCAGTGGGCCAGAAAGTGACTTGTGTCTGTTATTATTTTTGTTACTAGTGTGCATCTTTCTAAGACAAATAGTATTCTGCTTGATTGCAAATAATACAAGCTTTCAGTCTTGCTACTATAACTGACATAAACCCTGTTAGGAATTGTCAGTCAGGTGGATTCATGACAGCCATATCTTCAAAAAATTGACATTTTATTCCATACAAGAAAGCTATATTTCTCACAGAAGGACTAGAGTAGTTAAAAAAACCCCAAAAAACCCAACAGAGCCTTTTTAAAAGAGGATCACTCTGCCACGTCTCTCACTGAGGTATCTTCGCTACAGCGGATGCATTTGCATTTTACATTTTTGTTGCTTGTATTCCTGTCACGTATTTGTGACATTTCCCAGCACTAATTAGTGCATGTACATCCTTCTAAGGTCTCTATGGGCTTCACCTAAGGTCTTTGGTGGTCATTTCTGCCCCTGCAACCCCCACAGTTCTAAGTGACCTGCTTATGAACTTCCTTAAGACAATCCCCCTGGTTATGGATCAGCCCGGTGTTGCCTGCTTGGCTGATTCAGTTCCTCTCTTCACTGCTTCTTTACTTTGCTTAGCTGGTTTCTTTAAATTCCTTGATTTAGCTGTATGTAAGCCTCCCTAGTTCATTTTGTTCCAAACACTATTAGTCCTATTGCACCTCAGAACTCTGACATCAAGTGAAATGCAGATTTAGAAGTGTAAATATGTACGCAAACAGAGAATGTGATTCTGACTGCAGTGGAAACAAACAACTGTAACTTGGGGAAATGTACTTTTTGCATGATAGATATTGCAAGTTAACAACTCACACTTCTCACCTCACTTTCATTAACTGTTTGGGGAAAAACAGAAACATTCTCACTGCTGGTCTCATTAGCTGCAATGTGGACGGAACTGATCCTTCTAATGCATCTACCTCTAGTCTGGCAGTTCAGATTCATTAAAAAAATGTTTATTTTGCACAATGAAACCTTTCCACTTTTGCAGATTCATCATGTTATGTATCTTATACTCTTGCTGATGCCTGCACTGAAAAAATCCAAACAAAGATCTTGCACAGTGAATCAAAAATATAGCATTCACAAAATATGGGATAGATGCCTGAGCATGAAAAAGGCTTTATAATGATGAGTCAAATTAATTATCATTATTTCACAGTTTGAGAGCATAAAGAATTTGTTGTGTAATTAAGATAAAAGATATATATTAAGAAAATGTTTAGGTCTGAACTGAAAAGATTGGATTTCCAGTAAGATCACTTTTCAAGCTATATTTAATCTCAATTAGCCTACAAATTCTACCAAAAATACTTCCCAGAAAAATATGCATTTTGTACTTTGAATTTTTAAGTTTAATCATTACATAACAGGTATGGAAAAATTCACAGTAAACCAATATATACAATTACATAAAGATTCCAGGAGTTGTAATGAAAAATATAGACAGCATTCTTTTTCTTTCTTTTACTTAAACAGGTTCACCAATGTTTCTTTTAAGATTCCAGCAACAAAATACTGTAAGTTGCTCTGATAAAAATAGTGATGGGGAAGAAAAACAAATTACTGGGAAATTTCTGAGGATATCTATTGGACACTTGAAAAGTTATAAGTCCACAGGTAAATAACAAAACAGGTGTAAAGAAGATGAAGAAGTTGAAAAGGTATTTCCATAAGAGAGTAGAGAAGTGAGAACAGTGAAGATATTAATGGGATTGTGTATATGTATATGTATATTTCTCTGAAGAGAAATTTAGTTAAATAGCAAGGCCAGTGGCATAAAAAGTAAGTAATTCCCTTAAGATGGTATTAGAAACAAGAAAAGAACATAGTCCAGCCTCTATCATTTCTTAGTTAAATAAACTGATTTCTAAGGGACACACAAGGTGGTCAGATTTTCAAGGTGGGTTTATTTCTCCCCAAATACTATTTTTGCCGAAGAGCTTATCCTTAAAATTTTTCTGAACAAGACATATCACAATATAAACGCTTTGATGATAAAGTATGGTACAGCAGTATGCATTGAGTCAAATTAAATTGTTCATACAGAGTAGTCTGCTCTCACATTCCAACCAAATGCTAGTAATATATGTGGGCCTGCAGAAGAGTTGATATCTACAGTATTTTAAAGAAACACATTATTAAACAACATCACTTAAAAATGGGCAGGTAAACAGCACAGAAAGAATTTTCTTCTATGTCCAAGTTCTCAGCTAAAATAAATTGCCATTTTTTGGGTTTGACAAATCTATATAGTGTATTTTTATTTTATATATAAAGAACAAAGCCAAGAGGATTTATGTAACTAATTCTATATATTGCACCCACAGAATAAATTTCATTCTGGCAACTGATAACATTATGGCAGATGACCTAGAATTATAAAGGGCCATCATGATCAGAAGAAAAACATAGAATATTATTTTATATAAAAACACTCTGAAGTTTACTTTGATTGTTTCTAATATGAAATAAATTCTCTGCATTAAAATATCTTCATGACATCAGCTTTATTTGAAAAGAACTTGAACTCCTGAAGGGAAAAGTTAAAAAGTGTGAGAAATTACAGCCGTTGTTTTAAGGTTAATCAAAAGTGTCTTATACAAGAAGGAATGATAAGCAGGTTTAGCAGAAATTCCAGCATTATGGGCTAAAAGTAGAAAACTCAAATCCATTATACTTGAATACATTAATTAGATGTCTAATAGTTTTGAAAGATGTCAAAGTCAAACAAAGGGCAGTGATTGACCTCAAGGCTTTCTTTTGCATTTCAGTAAAATGTATTCACTGTAATTTGCACAGGAAATGTGAAATTCAAACATTTTCCTAAGGCCTTAAATGAGAGTCATAAAATGTAATGACTGTCATGCACCAGGAACAAAACAAGTCACTAAAATTAGCTTTTGTCCAAATAAATACGATGAAAACTTGCACTCAGGTCCTTCCTCCTAAAGTTTTTTTTTTGAGTTGTCAGACAGTAGTTTTCCACCCAATCCCATTTTGATATTTAACTTTAATCTCAGTTTTTCCAAATACACAGTTCTGCTGTTGTTTTAGTGACGAGAGCAGGAGACTTCATGTGACCATGGATACTTTATTTTCAAAATCTGTCATGAAAACCTCAAATCATAGAGTTGTCTAAGTTGGCAGGGGGTTTGGGGAATATCTGTCTGCAAAATGCGTTCATCTAAATTTACATGCACATTTGAAAGCTTTTCAGGTTCTGCTAAATTTAATGAGAGAACAGGGTGAATGCTTTCCTTTCTTGATATCTAGGTGACCAGCTGTCACTTACTTGAAATGTCCTAAGAAATAACAATCAGTCATAAATGTATTTTTGTTAATATTGGATTTTTTTTTCCTGCTTATGACTACAGTAAAAACTGCACTACTCACTATTCCTCAAAGATCTGTAATTTTAAATTATTATCCTTATGTATTGAAAAACAGACTCCTCAAAATATTTCACAGGTTCTTTGCATGGAATGAGTTTCTGTTTCAGTATTTCTGTTGGAAATAGTAGTGGAAAATAAAATAAATTGAATTTAAAAAAAACAAACCAGCAGACTCAACAATTAGCAACTTTGTTGTTCAATATTGGAAGAAGTGATGGAAATCACTGACCTAATAGATATAAGCTTCTTATTGTTTTTATCTAGTTCTACAGTGGTATACCTTACAATACATCCATTTTTTTTAGGTCTGAAATATTTTTGAGTGTATTGGAAAAGTAGTAAATAAAATGCACTACTCAGTTGTAACTCAATATCTCTATGTAATCAACATTGTTTCAGTCAAAAATCCAAGCTGCTATAAAGAAAATTAAATTTATTATTAGCTTTACAAGCTAAAGTTGTATCACTAGTATACACAAATTAGCTGATCTGAAAATAAAGGGGATGGTAATCAGTGGTTCACTGGGTGCCTTCCTGGAAGATGATATTGCAACACCTGAGTGTTTTTTGATTCTGCCACATCAGTTTTGTGGGTATGAAAAAAAAGTTTCTTTGTAGAACTGACTTTAATCAAGTCATCAGAGAGAGATTTTTACTGGGAGGATAAAAACAGCATAAAGACACTCTCCAGAATTAACTCATCTGTCACTAGTTAGTGACTAAAATTTATAAATGTACAAGAGGTGTAACAAAACAACTGCATAGATTTTTATCTGTTGTTTATTAGGAACAATTGGTTTAAGTTCTGCTGTGACACATTAACTCAAGCTGCACTTTAGTATTAGTGTATGACATTACTGGGAATTACAGACCTTTCCCTTACAAGTAGTTAATCCTAAGAAGCAATACACACTTTCCAAAGGAGAGGCTCTGTTAACCATGCACATTAATATATATATATAAGCAACCATGAAACTATACATTTGAAAGCAGAAACATTTCTAAATTTCTTTCACAGATAGTTTTCTACTAATTTAATTTTTGCAATGTCTCTTCAGCTCTGCTGGCTCCATCTTTGCAACCATGGGCCATTGCCTAAATCTCTCTTTGTAAATCCTAAGGGACTCGATATTCCCGTCTTTCAAGAAAAGGTAAATCAAAATAGAATTTTTTCTTAAGAAATGGAGAAAAAAAAGAAAAAAAACCAGCCTAGGAGGGTTGCATAAGAGTCTGCAGAGATTAGGGTTGCTTTAAAAACACTTGAGTCTGGTAGGAATAAGAGGCCAAGAAGTGAAGGAGAACCCTAAAGTGAAAGTTTATGATGGTCTTTTTGCTGATTTTCATTTTCTTCTATAACAGTTTTGCAAGGATTAAGACCAGAATGGTCTGTAACTAAAAACTTAGGTTAATGAAAAATGCATATGAAGAAAAAAGTTGCATATTTACTTTGGTTTTGTTTCTGCAAAGCAAGCAGAAGGAAATGATTTGTGAAGAGGTTTCCTGTTGCATGACCTTGGTTTGTAATTCGTTAAAAGGAAGGTTATTAATGATAGGAAAAATTAATGTGTTCACAGTTTCATTAAAATGTAAATTTCATTATGGAATCTGTTTTTTTTTTCTTAGGCTGCCTTTATTAGGGCTCTCAATAAAAGTAAAATCCATTCTTTACTCAGCCAGTATAACAGGTATTTTGGGTTATAAATATCAGACTAGAATTTCAGTAAAATAATTCACAATTTGTAGGGTTTTTTTCAGCTGTTTTAAAGGTCTGGATTTGTCCCAGTCTCATGTACAATTTAAGGACTGGGACAAATCTATACCTTTAAAATAAAAAAAGTGAGAATGATTTTACTTGAATCCTTATTAACCTACCTTCTTTTATAAAGCAGTGAGGTACTGTAATTTGATTCTATAATATCCATAATGTCAAATAATGTTGGCCTTCAGTTTGCACATAGTAAATGTTGAAATCTCCACAATTCTGTCAGCTGCTGCACCAAATTTCACCTCCATATTTACCAAGCCATATAATTTAAATGAAACCAATGGATGTATCGTGTACCTATATTACAGATATTGCGTGGAGACCTTGTGGCAACATTCCAGCATCTGAAGGGGGCCCGCAGTGGAGCCAGAAAGGGAATCTTCTTCAGGAATCATACTGGTGGGAGAGGGAGTACTGGGTGCAAATTGAAAGAGGGGAAATTTAGACCAAATATTAGGAAGAAATTCTTTGCTGTGAAGGGTGGTGAGATACTGGAAAGATTGTCCAGGAAGGTTGTGGGTGCCCCAACCCTGGTAGTGTTCAGTCAAGGTCTTGAGCAACCTGGTCTAGCAGGAGGTGTCCCTGCCCATGGCAGGGAGGTTGGGACTAAATGATCTTTACTATTCCTTCCAGCCCTTAACATTCTATCATTTTATATATTACTCTTTAAGAGCACTGTTTGTTTAATACGAGAAATGTCCAAACGTAATAATGGATGGAACATCCACTTTGCTTTGGCTTGTTTTGTTTCTTTGAGTTTTTTTTCTCATTCTGCTTTGGATCTTAGTTTCACCAATGTAGTCTGGAGTCAATGCAGTGTAACTGAGGCCAGGTGGAGAAGGAGACAACTTTTGATTGCAAAGACTGGACAACCCAGCATGAATCCCAAGTGGAAGGTAATGTTTTTCACTACAGTATTTCCCACCTTGTGTTGCCTTATTGCAAACATCTTTCAGTGAACTAAAGCTACTGTTATATGCCCAAGATTAAAACAATTCAAATTGCTACCTGGGAGGAAAAAAAGGTAGTAGCTCTAGAAAGAAGGCAGAGGACTTTCTGCTTGACCTCCCTTCCTTGCCCTCCAGGTCATACAGACTTTAAAAAAAGTTATGTTTTAATGTTATCCACTTTATATCAGTGGAGAAATCATTCTATTCTGCATATGGACCAAGTAATGGCCATGCCTTACTAATATTGCCCAGAGGAAAGCATGTCTCCAAGCACATGTTATTCTGAATACTTTTAATAGTGAAATTATGTTCCAGGTTTAGAAAGATATTAAAAAATTTGGGAAAATTTCGGGAAAATTTCCACTGTGAGTTGGGGAATGCAAATTTAAAAAGGACAGTAAAGTACCACTTGAGTAATAAGTACTCCAGAAAGTACCCTAAACACAGATTTTCCATTATTACATGTTTTTCATTCACTGGCACGGCCTTACATCCTGATATCTGAGAAATCTTTCCTACAGGCTAATTATAAATCCAACAGGTGCTTCTGAAAGATTTCTGTTCACAAATCTGTATTTTGCACTGAAACCAACAACTCTTAGATGAAAAGTCTTGCCCATCCTGAATGCTGAGGTTCAATGCATTGTGTGGTTTTGGAAACAGAAATGCAGGGCAAGGGTTGCTCTTTAATTTGGTGCTGTTAAATACAGTTTCTAAGCTATGGACTACAGTCTGGCTGCTGAATAAACATGTGCAGAGAGGCACAGCTCTGATTTTTCAGTTTATCTCCCTCCTTCATTTGAAATGGGAATATGTATGCATATATATCAATAGATAAAACAAACACATACATTTATAGTTTTACTGTTTGGGGTCATGAAAGTGGGTGGTTATAAGTAAATAATTCATTTACAGGTAAGTCTGACAAAAACTCTTTTGCAAATTGAAAATGAATGAGTTGTGTGTTTTCCTTATGCAGTTGATGCAAACAAAATAGTTTTCTTCTAATTTCAGTTTTTCCAGTTCTACTTCCTCTCCAATTTCGTTTTCTTTTCTTTTCTTTCTTTCTTTCTTTATCACTTTTAACATGTGTCAGCTAAGTAGCCTTTAGGCTACTGAATGTCATTTATCTACCAATACTGTCTGAAATGTCTTTATTAGACATCTCAGCTCCTGGTGCACTCTTGAAATGATTAAGATTAAATGGAATGAAATTTTTACTTCCGATCATCAAAGGAAAAAGAAGGAGAGAGAAGTACCTTCAAGAGGCAATTAGGTCATGCCATTGACAGATAGCTTCCTGCATGCTTAGCATAAATGATATTAAACAGATGTCCACAGAAAGCTGGAGGAATTTTAAAAATATAAAGAATTGCAACACTTCCAATTTTTTTTGCAATTATGTTCATAGGTTAGCCATCCTCAAATGGTGTTAATCGTAGACTGTTGAAGTACTTATCCTGTACTGTGCATGTTCTTCACTCATTCTGAAAAAAATCCTCAAGAAAATTCCCCCAGCCTCAGCATTTATCTGCTTTTATGACAATAGCACATTTAAAAAAAAAAAAAATAATCTCTTATCTCATTGCACAGCCATTCTAGCTTGATGGCTCAGAATATTTATGGTATATATTTTTTGATACCTGCTGAGCATTATGAAGGAAGCTTTATGCCCAGAGTATAAAGCTGTAACAGGGAAAAAGTTAAATGATGATGTATCAAAATGCATTGCTATAAACATACTGTAATCAGATACTATTTTCTATAAAATATCTTAGCTCAGATGTAGCTGACTGTGGAAAAGAAATTGTAACTGGTTATGGCAAGCATACTGCTAGTGTGTTGTCATATATTTCATCAGTTAACACTTTTAATCTTTTTAAATACATGATTTTGAAGGATTTTTTCAATTAGTGTCTTCCTCCTGGGATGAATATTTGTTAGAATGACAGCCCAATAAATGATGTCAAGAAATATCTAGACATTAAGTTAAAATGTGAGTCTGAAAATCCAAATCAATGATAAATAACCTAACAAAGCCAAATTTTCCATCTATTTTGATCTGAGATTTTGGCTGTGGATTATTTCTGTGACATTATTAGTGTTACATCAAGCTGGTGGACACTACAGGCAACTATAAATGGTAGAGGCTTCAGATGTAGTAAAACCAACGATCCTTAAAACCACAGTATCCTCAGCTACAGTGAGGGACCAAATCCCACTGTTGATGTGTCCCTGCCCGCACTTAAATGTTATTTACAGAGTTAACTGACAGCTTCAAAGCAATCACCCAATCACATAATCAATTTAGTTAAGCACAAATATTAATTACCTCCCGTATATGGACTTACTGCATACGCAGGTGTATTCAGTGGTGAATGCTTGAACAGGAATAGATGAAAATTCCTGCTGATTTTTTTCAGCTATTTCAAAAGAGGGACTAATTTTGTGATTACATCCATTCAAAATACTTATTTTTTTGCCTGAATTTTTTTTTTTCACAATTTCTTCTATTTTTCTGAATAACCATTTGCAATGTACTGAGACAAAGCAGTACCGTGCAGGTTTACAAAAGAAACATAAGTTTTTACAGGCACAAGAAATCCTTCTGTTGAAGCATGACTTTAAATAGTACAGTCTACACTGACAATGCTTCTAACACTTGCAAAATTCTATGCATAAGCTTCCTCAGCTATGAGTTAATGCTTCATCTCCTTTTTATATAGGCAAATTCTCCTACCCTGCCCTGAGATCTTACTACATGAGCCAAATATCTCCAACGACATTTGCATCTGCTGAATCCAGAAGTCTGCTACTTGCTCCCTTATGTCCAGGACTCCACCCCTTCAGTTCTGTAGAAACAAAATCCTGCCTCTGAACTATACTTTCAGGTGAAAGAAACCATGGTGAAGAACACAGGACTTCATCTGTTGAGTCTCCTTCATTGTTTTGTTCTTGTTAGTCTCTCAGTCTGGTCTAAGAAAATGAACTGATAGAGACACTGAGTCTTTAATGTCTTACATCTCTAGGAAGGCCATGCATTATTTCAAAGGTTCAATATTTATCTACAAAAAAGGCTGTTTTTCCTTTTGTCTTTGCTTTTCCCTTTCCCCTTCCCTCTTCCTTTCCCTTGCCTTCACCCTCACCCTCGCCCTTTCCTATTTATTCAATTATTTCAACTTAAGAGTAACTGTAGACAATTGGTTATATCAGCTTAAAGCTTTTCTAGAAGGATCTACTAGTGTGTAATTTTCTTTTTGAAATGTCAAAGGTATCAGCAGGTGATATTCAGGATTTAGGAGGCACCTACTGTCACAGAAGCAAGATACCACTGTTTGGTTAGTAAGTATTTTCATTTTAGATGTACTTAAGGAGAGACAATCGATGCACAGCTATCTCAAAGCAGGGTTTGTTATCAAGGACATGACCAATTCAGCTGAGCCTTGAAGCAAATTAAAATCAGATTTGGAAAGAAGTGTGAAAGTCAGAAATTGGGAAAGCCAACACTGCTGTGGAGGGGATGGTTAGAAAGGTAGAAAACAAACAAATAAACAAACAAACAAACAAACAAACCAGGGCACCCTAAATTGCCAGAAATACAACATATCCATCTTCCTCTTTTGTGTTTACCCATGGTGATGGGAACAGCCAACAGAAACTTTGTGATAAATCCCTTTATCCTGATATAGCTGTAGATTATCTGAAGTGACACCATATTATTAGATTTTAGTTTAAAAGACATATTTCTTGAATGAAATGGGTTGCTGGTGTTAACACCTGATGCAGCCTTATTGGAACACAATGCATTGACAAACAAAAACAATTTTATATAGTTAATAAAAATGAAATTGAAGAGTACAAATTTGACTCCTTGGTTTTGGTCAGAGTTTTATGCCAGGGATAGTGAATCTGTTGCTCATCAGAAAGAAATTTCTATCTTATTTTGTCTATCCATATTATGATATTCTTAAGACAAAGAAAGTAACAGGAATAGTAAACAGTATATATTTGGAGAGAAATTTTTTAGCATATTTACTTATTTTAAAATTGTTGTCTGAGTCAAAAGGGAATCACTCTCAGTTATAAACTGCAAAGTTAAAGATTAACTGTGAAAGAACCTCAGAGTGCTTTCTCATCACCAGTTAGGGGTAGGAATTTTTTCCCCCCGGAATAATTAACAAATTGTAAGATAGCCAAAACAAACAAACAAACAAACCATCTTTCCAAAAACCCCCAACCCAAAACCCCAAACCAAAACAAAAAAACCCACCAAACCCCAACCATGTCACCATGAATACTTACACTGCTTTTATTCTTTTGAACATCACTCAGTAAGTAGATCATGCACACTGCAGACAATTTTCATTGATTCAAAGCACCACGATTTTATTTCTATTTGCTACCCGTGCCCAACTCCTGTGCTCAGTCTTGCAATCCTGAAAACCTGCTCTTTTCAGTAGATTACTCCTTACTTACCATAAGATACCACTGTCAATCAGTCCTCTTGGGCTTTCCAAAGGTAGAGTTGCCATTTTTCTGTTGTCTCATAAAAATAGAGAGAGAGGAAGGCAATAATAATTCTATCTTGGAAGTCAAAAGAGGGAGAACATATCTGAAAATCACTCTAAATGTATTCTGAGATATCTCAGTCTGACATTGTGACTTCTGGATATTTTTTCCCCCTTTTTCCATCCATTATAACAACAGTCTCAGGGCTCTGTCTGCACTTTTCATTGGCAGTGGAAATTTTTGATTGAACGATACGTAAATTACTATTCAATAATGGATCTTCCTAATGAAAACATGTTGTTATAATAGACCAACAAAACAGTAATAGTAAAAAGGACATTTTTGTTTTCCCTCATTGTTTTACATCTGTTTTTTTAGCTGCTCCTAATTTATTCCTTCCAGCAGATATACTCAGTACAATTTTGAACCTGAATGAACTCAGTCTATCTATGTCTTAACACCAGATATTTTACCTGTGAAGGCAGAGATAAGCTTTCTATTAGCAATATCTGTGTAGCTGTGTTATATCATTTTTTATATTAACAGCTAAAATACCAACATGTTGTTGCAAAAACAAGTTGAATTGTTGGAATACACGGGAATTGAGCAGAGCAGCACTAGACCTTGTGTTTCTAAAGATATGGATTAAAAGAACAAAGGTAAAGGAGTACACTCTGTGCTTGACACACGTTTTTTGTTATGCATTGTGGGCCCACAGACATCTTGTAAAAATGGTGTAGCTGATATAATTGGGTTTCATTATATTTTTTATGTCTTAGGAAGCACAATAGCTGTTTAGGAACCTTCTGTGTTACCAGTTGAACCCTGTTTTAGAACAGATTTCTGTGACATGCCTTGTACCAGGGCGATGGAGACAGTGCATAATAACTGAGCAATAATACAGAGTAAATCTTGTAATCACAGAATAACTATTGAATAAGTAGATATTCAAGTTGGTAATCCATAGTTAACAGATTTTTTTAATTATTTTTTTATTTTACAAAGAGATGTGATTAGCAAGCCAAAATATATCTTTTTCTGTGTAATAGGTTAAAACAAACAAAGAAAATATTCTGAGTATATCACTACATATGTACCATGCCAAATCACAAAATTATTTCTAGCCAAGGGCAAGATTTAGTGTGCTAGTAATAGTAATATCCTAGTTGCAACTTACAATTTGTTCAAATTAAATCCTATTACCTTAAATACTGAATTAGCACATTCCACACAGGATCTAATATGAACAATATCAGAGTAATAATATTTTAGCTTTAAAACAAAACAAACCCCAATAATAATAAAAAAATTAAAAAAAAAAAAAAAACCAAAACTAAAACACAGACAAGTGAACAAACCAGTCTAATTAATTTAATTAGTGAAGACATCTAAAACTCATGCTGTTATAACTCTTCAGATACATTTAGGCAAAGGAATGAATGGCTCAAAAGTTAGAAAACCTGACATTTTCAGGAGGTACAGGTTACATTTGTGCTTTTTTATGTTTCATATATACTTAGTAGCATATTTAATCAATGAGTCAGGTCTACCAGACCACTGAGACCTCCTGCTACAAGTTTTCAATACAGTTTAAATTACTGCAATCACACAGCTATAGAGTGCTGTCTTTTCAAGGGATGAATCCTGTTTTACACATTTCCTGACATTTTTAGTTACTGGATAATGTAAACAGACTTAGGTAACAGTGTCAGCTAAAACAAACTGTTATGTGCTAACCAGTGGAAGACCTGGACTTTCTTAATGTGAAACTTTGTGTTAACTAATTAATTCCTAACTCTTGAGGGCTGTATGTATAAATGTTGGATATAAATATGGAGTACTGCATGTTTGAGATAAATTATTGTCATACATTAAAAAATTGTTGTAAAATGTGAAAAAAGCATCATAGGATGACATCTCTCTTAGGAGAAGTTTGGTAGAACTGAATAAGATCCTTGAGGGGTTCTTATTAATGTTGTTTTCAAAAAAAACTTTCTGCTTATCTTCATTCTGTGCACAATACCTTCTTTGACAATATGGTATCTTTAATACTAACCAAGATTAATTTTCCTCAAAATGCTATTCATTAAGTTTGTAGCATTCATACTAAACAAAATCCTATATATATCCTAATATATGATATTTTACTTCTATTTTAACTGCAACATGTAATAGAAAAAGTGCAGGGCCGCCTCTAATACAATCTCAAATAAATAGTAGCATGAAATACTTGAAGCCTAAACATCAGGTGTGTCTATTTGACATTCTTTTAATGTCATCAGGCCAGATTAAATAAATTATATGGTTGATCAATATTAAAATGCAGTAAAATGTCTATATCAGAGAATCATAATTGACCTATTCACTGCTGAATTTACATAAAGTCTGAGCTCAACAACCATGAGATCTCTTTTAAGAAGGCCTAATGAAGGAGAAAAGCAAACGGCACATTTTTCAAATTCTCTATAACATAAAATAAAATATTTTCACTCTGGTACAAAATTACATATCAGAGGTATATCTAGATAGGGTATTTCCAATATAAACATTAAACACAGTCTTAAATTTTAATGATCTATTTCTTCTATACCGATGCAATTAATTAATTTTTCTTTAAGTTATTTGATGCTCCCTCTGTTGGACAGAACTGTATTGAACAGGAAGAAAATGAAAATAAATTAATTATTATTGAAAAGTTCCTAAGAAGGTAGAAGTTGAAACATTTCCAGCCAATTATAAAAACATAGTACTTGAGAAATATTCACAGAGATTTTTAATACAAATCTGACATTTCATAAAATCTTCGAAAAATTAGTTAGTCTAAATCAGTTTTGTATTGCCACTATGATCATTCTGGATAATCTGGTGTGTTCAGGTCATCCAAATACCTTCTCTACAATGACAGAGTTGCCTCACTTTTATTTATGAACCAGTTTGTAACAGGTGAGTTAAATAATGATCAAGAAATAGATGCCTTTAGTACTCAGTAACATATTTCCTTGTCATCCAACATACCATTATCCATGTGGGAAAAAAATAATCCAGTTTGCCAGCTGATATGTTTTATTTTTGTGGCCCACTGCCAACGGGTTGTCATTTCCTCAGCCACAGTGGAATGGGGAAACAAGCTTTTGCTGCACATACATGCCCAGTTCTATTTGTACTTTGCCCCAGGAATAAACTAATTGCTACTGTAAAACACTGTTTGCACCTTACCCAGAATTCATCTATGAATCCTGAGAGAGAAGAATGTGACATTGTGCCAGCTGGCCCTTCGGCTTCGACTAGACAATTAATAGGTGGCTGCCAATTAGCTACTCACACTGGAATATTTAAGAAGGAAAAAGTCAACAGACATGTAAATTAGACTCAACTTATCATTCTTTGCTTCATGGATCTTAGACACCACAGCTGGAAAAGAATCAACATGTCTTGTCATCTGTCTCTCTTGCAGGTTTAGTTGCTGTTATATGTTTATTGGGTGCTGTCTAGTCAGGTTGGGTATATAATCAAAAGCTGAGCAGATTCTTCTTTCCTGTAGTTTTCATTTGTTCATTTGTTTAATATTTCTTCATGATGAGGCGAAATATTTCCTCCATTCATTGATTCTCTTGCCTCAAAACACTTCCCTCATGGCTTTGCTTTTTGTCGTTTTGCATCGGCGGTCCTTTGCAGTCAAACACAAGTTTCTGTGTTACATTAAGTGATGCAGTTGAGCTTTATCCTTCCCCCTGTTGCCAAAAAGTTATGCTCTCTTTCACCAATACATGTGCATATACCATCATTCACAAAAGGAAATTTCTGAAATTTCTGAAAAGCGGTTTTAGGTACAGACACCTTCACTTTTACTAATTATTGTTACTAAGCTGGACTCAGAAACTTAACTTGTGATTGTATTCAGTGGCGGTCTGAAAAATAAAAGCTAGACACGATTCCAGCATGGGGAAAACTGGAATGTTTTATTGAACATGAGAATGCAATTTTAAAGGCATTTGGGGTTGGACATGTTAATGAAGAGGACAACCTATGTTAATTGGGGAGTTACACACATTTTTACTGTAATTTCCAAATAGTTAATTTTTCTTCAAGCGGGATTACATGGGGGATAGAGGGATTACAGGCGTTTAGACATGGCTTTAACAATAATCTCAAAAAGTCCTTTCTTAATTCTGCTTGGAGCCAGGTTTATATCTCAGGGTTGCACATCAACAGGCCTCAGGACAAGGGTTCAAATTTCTTCAGATCATGAGATGTTTGTCAACCTTGTTTTCCAAGGTTTGTGATTCAACTTTACCAAGTTTTCTTTTGCTGAGAGCTGGTTTTGGGCTCCTACAGTATTCTAATTTGCCAGATTTATTTTCATCCTAATAGAATCTCTAACTTTCGACAGATTAAATAATAAGTTTGACTTACGGTTTGGGAAATGGAGTTCACTCCCTTCCAGATAAAGTATCACCAGAATCATCAGCCACTTGGGACCATGTAGTAAAACAGTAAAGACTATTTTTTTGAGAACTCTGAAATATTTAAATCACCCTGACACTAGGATCCCTTCTGGTTCTTGGTATTGTATAAGGTTCTAAAGGTCTAAAATCACATTATACAGTTTCCTTATGTTGAGTGCCTGTCTGAGCTGATTGTCGGGTACTCAATAAATAACAGACAAATTCTACCACTATCACAGTTACAGTGGCAAGAGTGGAAACCCTTGAGTGGCAGGAAACAAGCACTTGGTATTTCTGATTTGGTTGACAAAACATTCCCCAGAGACTTGCCATCTTGCAAGCAGTGATTGCACAAGTAAATCAATACAAATCCTTTCTGAATGTTCTGGATATTTTTAGAAGGAAAAAAAAAAGAAAGACATTTTACAGGGTAATCAATTTTGTTACAATTGCTTTAGACAGAGGGGAAGGCTCGTATATCACATAAGGACTGTGTTATTTCAAATCAACTGTTCTCAGAAGGCCAAGACAACCACTAAGAAGACATGTGAAATATTATGTACAATTCTGATTGTGTTTGCTCAAGAAAGATGAATGAAGTTTGAAACAAGAAAAGGTATTTGAGTGTAATCAAGGAAATTGGCAGTCTATATTAAAACTTGCAGAGCCTGACATGATACTCTAGTAAAATGGAGCTAAAGAAGAGAAAAAAAATCTTATTTATGTGTCTGGGAAGGAAGGATGAGATGAAAAGAAAGACAGGCAGTGAGAAATAGTAATGGATATTCTACACACTAGAATATACACAGACAAGTTATGATTAAATTTATGTTTGAAATTAAAGGGAAATATCAACTGACAATAGGGTTCTTGATATCCTAAACTCTTTATAGTTTAGCTGCTTTGTTTTATGTTTTTTTTCTTTGTGATAGCAAAGCTGATTTCTCCTCTAGTGCAGTCCTAAAGGGCTCTTGATTCTTTCATAAGAGCTGGAACAAAGCTTTTTTTTTGAAATACCAACCAGGTAACCTTGAGGATAAACGACTGCTCACCTTGAAGTTTGGTGTAAGCATATGAAGCCTTCACATGTGGAGATTTTCTGGGCATTGAATTAAGAGGTTTGTAATGATCTGACTATAAATGGTAAGTGCTCTAAGAGTCAACACAGTGATGTCTTGTGCTTTTCAGGCTGCTGAAACACTGTGGAACATTTGTTCCTCATCTGAGGCACTGTACTTCTCAGAGATGGTAACTTGGGTGGTTCATCACATTTACTTTTTTAAAATCAGTAATTTATGCCCCTGTCCAAATGCAATAATCTACAAAGGTGCTGTATGACCTCCTATTTGATATTTTTGTTTTAATATGAAGTTTCTGAGTTGATACCCGTACTTATAGCTTTTCCTTCTGTGGAGACATTTCAAATATCTTTTTTGGCTTAGCAAAAAATTAGCAAACCTGTCATTCTCAAATACACCAGCTCTGAGTAAAAAAATAGAATTTAATATTATTTTCCTATGTTCACATAGTCAAAGCACTGAAAGATTAACTGTTTCTTTATCCTTGAAACTCTGTTAGAATAATATTCTGTGTTACTTTACATTTGTATTTTTACATCCCTCTAGATAAAAAATGTAGTTATTGTCAGCAATGGCACCATAAAACAGACTGAATGAAAGTCTGATTGGTGTCACAAATATGTTTCTGGATGGAGCTGGTTTATTTCATATTAAACACAAGCATTAAGAAAAGAGATAAAACATGAAATATATTCAGGACATTACAAATGCAGTTTGTGACTGACCTGAGAAAGCACAGAGTGGGGGATGAGAATTATACCATCGTTGATTGTAAATATAAAAAAAAAAAGATAATTAAAAAAAATTACCTGCATTTAGTCTTATTATTTGGTAATAATTGCTAACAATGGAACACTGCAATTAATGTTTTCATTAGAAACAAATAGTGCATTGATGGATTTTTCATTATTTCTTCATGTATGATCATAAATACAGAAAAGAAGAAGGAACTTTGACTTCCACTAATGATTCTGAGTATGAAAAATATTAAGTAAAAAGTAGGTTTTTAAGTTTAAAATTTTGTTCAAAATTGAATTAGGCAGGATTTTGAATCAGAAAGATTGTATCAGCTGAACTGATATACATATATAAATATACACATATATTATATTAGTATACATATATTAAAATATGTAAAAACACACACTTGTAATCGTGCACTTGATTTAGGAATTCCTATACACATCCCACAGTTTCCAAAAAACAATGTAGAAAAGTACCTCTCTTATCCCAAAGTTAAATCAACACTTGAATAGCTGTTCTAAAGTATCTATTCAAATTCTTAATATGGACTAGAAAAACTTGGCAGTAAATAAAACTGATTTAACCACACTTTCTTTTTAGAGATATTTTGTGTTAGTTGTTATTTTCACCCAGGTCAACAATCTATATACAAAAGCACATATAGGAAGATGTATGAACTGTGTGTTCAAAGACTTGATTCCTAGTCCCAGTTTTGGAATGGAAAATCTATTAAATTAACTGCTAATATCATTCTGTAGAAAAAAAAAGAGTGTATGTTTATATAAGCATATGTGTGTCCATGTACACACATATACATATATATACTTAAACATTTTTACATATGCATATATACACATGTGAAACATATGTAAATAAATACATATGTACAAATATAGGTATATAAGGATGCACATGTGCACGTAAATACAAGTTTATGTAGAAATATATCTCTATGCACATAGACCTTGCTGATCAGGATGGTATCTACATTCAATACTGTACTGATGGAAGCCTTTTCAACCTAAGGCAACTGAAGGCCCACACCAAGACCTTAAACCATCTTGTCCAGGAGCTGCTTTATGCTGATGACGCCGCCCTTGTCGCCCACACAGAAGCAGCTCTGCAGCGTTTAACATCCTGCTTTGCAGGCACTGCTGAGCTCTTTGGGCTGGAAGTCAGCTTAAAGAAGACACAAGTTCTCCATCAACCTGCACCTCAGGAAGTCTTCCATCATCCCCACATCACCAATCAGAGCTCAAATCAGTCCAGCAGTTTAATTACCTGGGCAGCCTCATCTCCTCGGATGGGAAGATTGATGGAGAGATAGACAACAGGTTAGCAAAGGCATACAGTGCCTTGGGAAAGCTTCATAAAAGAGTTTGGTGAAATAAACACCTGAAGAAAAGTACCAAGACCAGTGTTTACAGAGCCACAGTGCTGTCTGTTCTCTCATATGGATCTGAATCCTGGGTCATCTACAGCCACCACCTGCGACTCCTCGAACGCTTCCATCAACGCTGCCTCCGTACAATCCTAAACATCCACTGCTCAGATTATGGGACCAATCCATCTGTTCTAGAACAAGCAGCAGTCACAGGTATTGAGGCCATGTTGCTGAGAACACAACTGTGCTGGGCAGGGCACGTCTCCAGGATGAAGGACCAACCACCCCCTCCCTAAGATCTTGCTCTATGGTGAACTTGCCACCGGCTGCTGCAAGAGAGGAGCCCCAAAGAGGAGATACAAGGACTGCCTGAAACAACATCTCAGCCTTGGCCATATTGATCATCAGAACTGGTCTACTCTGGCCTCCAACTGGGACGTCTGCAGACACACCATCTGTAACGCTGCTGATACCTTTGAGAACACAGCAGGATCACCCCGGAGAAGACAACGCAGAAAGAATCGTGTCTTGCAGAATTTACCACCTCAGGAGTCTTTCTGCTGTGCCTTTTGCAACCAGACATGTCTGTCTCATATCAGCCTTTTTAGCCACCAGTACGTTTGTAACAAACGTGGACAGAGTCCCTCCCAAATCTTCGTTCGCGAAGCCCAGTCATGACATAAATATATCTCTGTGTATCTATGTGTTTATGTATTTTTGTGTGTGTGTTTGCATGTATGGATGAATCTATCTATCTATCTATCTGTCTATTTATCTTTCTATTTCCTAGGATAACTAGGAAATAAAAAAACTTTCTACAGTTTTTCTATAAACTATAGAGAACAGGGCAAGGTAAATGAGGGTGTTTTCACTATAAAAGGGAGTAGATGTCTTGCAAGCTTTGATGCCTGGGAGAGTTCCTCGGAGTTGAGTGGTTGCATGATACATGCTGCATGCACCTTTGACTAAAATTTCCATTGAAATTTCCTTCTACTGTCTGTAGTTTTGGCGTGCACAGCTGGCTATGGATGCTTTTATTCCGATTTTTTGCATTGTTTCAAATCTCCTCGTCAGCGCATTTGTAAAACTGCCTCGGCAGATATTTACATTCCGACGTCTCTCCTAAGTCGTGGTGCTTGTACTCCACCTTTTTCTACTTCACTGATGAGAGTAATTATTCCTTGGTCTACTGAATGGTGGTTCTACTTTCAGTTGAATGACGTACTTAAAAATTTGGAAAATATAATTACTCATTGCAAATAAGCACAATATCCACATGATTCTCTGTTCAATGACTTCCATTAAAAAAACCCAAAACCTTAAAAGTGACTTATTCAATGCTTTATCACATAAGGCTCTAGTTTTCTGTCCAATGTGGACAACATTGAACAGGGAAGTTTTCTGTCTTCAAGACTAATCTATTCTATTACATTATTAACTCCTACTATTCTATCCTTCATCATCTCTTTCAGAAATGATTAATTATAAATATATCTGACTCTTAGAAGCCTTTAAGATACACATCTTCTATTACATAAAAAATATCTATACTTTTCAGATAAATTACACTATTTCTGTATTTCTCCATACATATATCCTCCTCACAACTGCTTTCTCCTCATGCCAGATAATCCAGTTTCAAAGTCCAGAGGAGGGTCAAGAGGATGATTAGAGGGATGGAGCATCTCACCTACAAGGAAAGGCTGAGAGGATTGGGATTGTTCATTCTGGAGAAGAGAAGGCTTTGGGATGACCCTATTGCAGCCTTCCAGTACCTGAAGGGAGCTACAAGAAAGATGGAGAGAGATTATTGGCATGTAGTAAATAGACAAGGGAAAATGGTTTTGAACTGAGAGTAGGTTTAGATCAAATATTGGAAAAAATTCCTCCCTGTGAGGGTGGTGAGGTGGTGAGGCCCTGGAGCAGGTTTCCCAGAGAAGCTGTGGAATCTCCATTCTGGGAAGTGTCCAAGGCCAGGTTGGATGGGGCACTGAGTAACCTGATCTAATGGAAGGTGTCCCTGCCCATGACAGGGAGTTTGGAACTGGAGGATCTTTAAGGTTCCTTCCAACCCAAGATATTCCGTGATTCTGTGATTGTGCGATGAGATTCAAATCAAGAGAAAATATTTCTTTTTTTTTGGTGATTCATGCATCTCTTCAGCCTTAAGGCACTAATTAAAGAATTCAGACAGCTCTAAAGAAAGACATTGTAAGAAATTATTCCCGTTATAAAAGCCTATATAACTTTTGCAAGTAAGAAAGTAATCGAACTCAAGAAATGAAAACATCCTTCAAGTAGGCAAAACTATTACATAGCATATGATTATAAAGATCTTATGGAAACTGATGGTTAGGAAAATGCAAATGAATATATGACAAATAGTTGAATAAAGCAAGAGGTTTGAATCTTCATGCCAGACCGTGCGTAATAATTATCATGGTGATAAAATCTATATTTAGACAAAGCACTGTGACAAATTTTTTACTTTATGCCAAAAGCACCTAAGCTTGAGTGTGAAAAAATTCACAAGGAAATTAAATCTGTGTAATTTTCCCTCCAATAGCTGATTAAAATACCTTTTACCTTTCTTTCCTTTTGTATTGTAATTATTTATGTGTTTTCTGTACACATAAACCTTTTATACTTAGGCTGCAAATTTATTAGTCATGCAGTTCTCATCAGTATGCTGGAAAAGTGCCAGTGCATACTGATTTTTATTTTACTTTTTTAATGTGACCTTCAGCAGCAGTGTTTGATTGGATAGATTTTCCATTCATACAGCTGAACTTCCCATCTACTAGAAATGCAATGTTGCAATGCTGCAACTTTCCTAAACAAATTTCAACAAGTTATAAAATGTAGAGAAAACCCTCCCATTTCTGTTAAATCATGGTGTTGTAGTGATGTGTGCAATCTGCTGCCTTAGAAGCAGAGCTCAGTTCCCACACAATAACACAGTGTAATTTATTAACCTTTATGTAATGTGAAAATATACAGATACAACAAAATAAAGTCATAATTTTACTGGCTTTTTGATGATATGTGGCATATCTGTTGCTGAGGTTATTGAGACAGTTCTCTCAAAAAATTTTCATGGTGTTGATTTTCAGCTGATGATGCAACCTTCTAGGGTGACCAAATTGATTTTGGTCCTGTTGGAAAGCTGGTTTTGAAATCCTAAATTAATTATGAGTGTGAACTTTCTGTGTTAAAGCAAAAAAAAAAAAAGAGGAAATAGCTTTGGGGATGGCAGGCAGAGAAGTTATGCTAATTCATACTTTAATCAAATTTGATAAGCCAGAAGCAGTGATCTACCAACAGTTTTTTTAGAATTTCTGGCCAGTTAGCAAACAGAGAGGTAAGTGTACTTTTGGTACACTAAATCCACTTCTCAAGTAGATTTTTCACCAGTGACCTGGATGACATTTCCAAAAAGCTGTTCATGTAATCTTAGATGCCTACTGTAAATTTAGTATTTCATACAAGTAATTTTTTTGCCATAAAGAGCCATAGAAATACTTTAATCCCTGAATTCAAACATGAAGCTGCCAGGAGGTATAGTTATACATGTAATTTCTTTCACCTGGAGACAGAAAGTTTCCTTGCTCTAGACTGAATATATTCAAAAATCTTTCTGATGCCCTGTTTATACTTAATATTGTACTAAATTATGTTTGACTAGCTAATTTCAGCCTGTAAAACAGCATTCTGAAGATTATATAGACCTACAGCTACTGATTGCTGATAAAGTGTGGAGTATGAAGCTGTCAAAACTTCATGTCACTCTTTGTCATACACTGAGCTTTTTGCTTAGTCTCTTTGTTTCTACATGACAAAAGATACTCTTCAATTAAAGGTATCTGATGAAGATTATACTGCTCTGTGTTCACATTAAACATTTAAAGATGCAGCAAAAATTTAAGGATTTCTACTGCTGATAGAGAAAAATTATTTTAGCCAAAAATATGTAATGAAATCAGATCAAATATAAAGAGAAAAAATAGTTAATCCTTACTTCCCAATCAAAATAAAAACAACAGGGAAAATAAATACCAAGAACTCCTTAGTTTAATAAATGTCTGTGGAAGCCCATGTCACTATCACAATTAACCTTGTTTGTTCTGTTCTCAAACTCTAATTTTTGTAATATTCTGGTTTTAGTAATTAGTACTACAGTGAATGACACAAATAACAAGGCTCTCTGTATAACCCCTTTCCAGTGTTTGATGCTGATCTGGTAAAACTTGTGTCTTTGTGGGTTTTGTTTTGTTTTTTTTTTTTTTTTTAAACTGCTATCAAGTAATTTTGCTGGGTTATCTGTTCGTATACTCTGCATTCATTCATCACTAATTTTCTGACTTAAAATGTTGTCCACTTTTTTGGGGCAGAAAAAAGGCTGTAGATCTTTTTTTACTGAAAAAAGTCTGGGTGATTACTAGATATATAAAGTAGCCAGAGTGTGTGAATGCACCTGCAAACACATACACAATTACATTTAGTTGTTGTTCTTCTTAGTCCTTAATCTGCAAGGAGTAAATTTAAATATTTTTGATTGAAAGTAGGCCTGCATTTAGAATAGGATGGAAACAGATAAAAATAACGTGTAATGTGACAAATAATATCTCATTACAACTGGAAAAAATCAGATTTGTTTTTTTGGGAGATTGTTAACTAGTAATAAACTTTCTGAAGAATAGATACTACTGTGCTTGGAGTAATGTGGTAGGGTGGAAATTAAACTATTTTAGTAAGTCTGAGTATGGGTGCTGATTTCTTCTATGAAGATTATGGTGGGCTAAAGGGACATTGTCAAGAAAATGTGTTCCCACAAGATCCTACAACTCTACCAGATAGGGTGAATGTGTGTAAATCCTATGAATTTCAGGAACTGAATAATAGATGTTGTGGTACAAAGAACAAACTCTTTTCTAGATTGGAGTAGTGCTATACAAGGAACAGACTTGCAAAGGAGGACTCTAAGGGGAAGCCTTGAGGGCTCAATGTAGCACTGACTGCTTAAGCAGGGGAATGCTTGGGAAAAAAATGGAAGATGCTGGAAGGGGTGATACAGTGAGAGACTCCATGAGCTCAATCTGTTTTATTGAACAAGAAGTTAAACGGAAGACACAGGAGACAAAGTATGTATACAGAACATACATACATGGTAATTTTACCTAGGCAAATTCAGAAAATCACCCAGTTGTGTGGTGGTTCGGATTTTTGCATTTTGGTTGGTTGGGTGGTTGGGGTTTTTTTTTGTTTCTTTGAGTTTGGTTGTTTTGGATTTTCTTTTTCTTTTAACAAAGAAAACCAGAATGACATAAAAACTATAAAAACTAGATAACATCCTATAAAAACTAGATGACATGGATAAAAGACAATGTCACAGAAACAGTAACTAATTTGTATAAATCACTGCCATTTTTAGTACAAAATGTTAAACACTGGCCCAATTCCAACAGGTTTTTTAATCACTTAATTTAATTAAAATAATGACTGTAAGGGTGATGCAAAGTCAAAAGTAATTGGGGATGACTCTGATCGAAAAAGTAACCTTCTGAAATGGTGATGTTTTAGGTGGGGAATAAATTTTTTGATTTTTATTTTTTCCAGGATAAACAGTAGAAGCGTCTGAACTGGAGTGAAATAACAATAAGAGTCACTTTGTGAAACACCAGAAAACACAAGGCAGGTCAGAAGCTAAGTTGTCTGCATTGAGTGGCTGAAAGCATTTTAAGCTGAATACAAATGTAGAGAAGTTTGTATTAACCTGATGGAATCGGTAGCATTTGAGAGCCTAAGCAGACAGAATTGAAGGAAGATAGAAAGATGGACAAAGGAGGCATCAGACAAAAGAGACATTAGCAACTGAGGAGAGAGAGAGAGAGAGAGAGAGAGAGAGAGAGAGAGAGAAAGAAAGAAGGTTTTTGGAAAAAAAAAAAGCAATTATAGTGGCTGACAAAAGACTTGCAACTATGAACAGAAAAATTCTTTTTGTTCTTTGCTTTATTCTGCTTTGAGGAAAAGAATGAAAGAATGGGACTGGCTGAACTGGCTGAAACATCAGGTTTTCATCCTCATGGAAATTTCAAACATCAAAAAAAATTGCTAACTACTTGAGATACATGACAATTTTTTTTGGTATAATTTCTTATGAATTTTCTTTTCTTAATATTTTTCTTTTCTTAAAGATTATCTTTCCTCAGATGTATTTAAGTTCTATTATATTGCAATATGTGTTATTACAGTATATTATATGTATGAACAATTTTAAATAATTCTGTGTGAAAGCAAATATTAAACCCCACAAAATTATGTGTACAGTAGAATAACTAATGCTTTTCAGATTATTGTGTGAACCCGTGTTTAAATAACTGAGTTTGAAAAGGATAAATAATTTTTAATCTGTTGAAATTTTTACTTTCATTGGTGGCAAGAGAACTGATTATTGCTGAGTTAATTACTGGTACAGCAATTAGCAGTTAAGAGAGACAAGGAATAAGTTTTAGGATGTATAGCCTGGTTTCATGAATAATACAGAAAATTATGCAGTAAGTCTAGAAGTATCTTGGGCTCATATATCTAAGTTCATTTAGGGTTAAAAATGTAACCAGATTCAATGGAGTACAACTTTAAGGGGGAATCTTGCACCTAACTTAAAACCTTGGCAGTTGTTCTTCTGCTGTTTAAAATGTCTGGACCACAAAAAGGGATGTGAATGCTTGTTAACTTCGGAAGGGGTAATGCTTTAGTTTCATGTACGAGTTACCCTACCTGCAAAAATTCTTCAGTGAGAAGGGGTTAGTGTGATGTTGTCCTAGTTAGAACAGCTGGGGTCAGTTCATCACTGGATGGGTGTAACCCAAAACTGTGTATTCTACAGCCTTCCATGCCATTTCCCAGAAACTGTTATCAATGAACCATTTACAACCTCTACCCAGAGCAGCCCTGACTCCTCAGGCTATAAACTGGGTGTTCAGAGGCCTGTGAGACAGGAGGGTGCTCCTGTCCTCATACCCACTGAGGAACTCCCCACCCTGAGGGAGGGACTGAACATTCCTGCCTGAACTGGAGAATATATAATCTTGGAGGCTTGGGAATTTTTTAACCACTTGTGGGATCCAGAGAAGGACTGTGACCACCACTCTCAACCAGACTGAGACCACCACTCTTGACCAGACTGCACCAGCACTCTCACCAACAGGTTTTTCCCTCTCCTTTTACTTTGGACTCAGGGGGCCCAACGAACCCCACTCTGTTCATGCCCCAGGGTGCTGGGTTATACATTTGGGTTTTGTGGGTTAAACACAATTGTTTGTCTGTATAATCGTATTTATTGTATTATTTTCTTAAATTGTTATTCTAATTTATAATCTCTTCTTTGAGTTGAGTTCATTTCCTCTGCTGGTTTACTTTTAAATCAGCACAGACGTGAAAGAGATTTCCTCAAACCCTTTGTGTTTGATCAGTCTGCCAGTGTGTGCCAGGAAAGCTGAGACCCTCGTACCTAACCAGTCTGCCAGCTCCCCACTTTCCTCCATTTCATCCAGGAGGCCAGTTCAACTAATTTGTTCAAGGTCACATGGTAACAGCATAAGATACACCCTCTTGGGTCTCTCCACACTTTTACTCGTTTGTTGCCTGCTGCTGGAGACTGCTGCTGTCCCTGACGGACTCACACTAACAGTTTATGAAATAAAAACTCTTAATAATTAAATTGTGACAGATTGAGTTTCAAGGATTGTTCTGACTGCAAAAACATAACCAAAGCAATATATGAATCTCTAACAAAACCTACTTTGAGATGAATCATTCAGCATGCACAGAGTAGAGTAATTACCCAAGCGGTGTCCCCATGGGGGAGAAGACAGATTCAGCCCACCAACTGATCCCAGAAGTTGCTGTGCAGCCTTCCCTGACTTCTACCCATTCTTAACTTACTCTTCTACTATTTCTTACATTTTAGGTGGAGCTTTAGTGACTGTAGCCATACATATGCTCAGTTAGGAGCGGTCATAACTTGGAAGTGGTAATTTTGGGATGGAGGTGTGTATCAGTATTCCAAATGAGTTAACCTTGGATGGAAGTGAGTGCTGGTATTGCATCTGAAGAGAGTGATTTTGCCACAGTTTCTGGTTCAAGAGTAAGACATCTTATTTTGTCTCCCTTGGCTGACAGGTAAAAGTACTGCTGAGTTGCCTCCTCTACAAGCATTTTGACAGAGCCAGGTCATTTTACCACAGTTGGTGTTCCCACACCTTTTCTACAGCTTTTTGAAGAGGTCTGTGTCAGTCATAACGCTTTATTTAGGATAAATCTCCTGCATTATTTATACCTAATTTGTCTGGAACTGCAGGAGTTCGTGCAAACCTTTACTGGTGAAATATTCTGTTGTTTAATGGCCATGGCATATTAATACATTTAGATTTTTATAACTTAAAAGAAGATTCATAAGCCAATTTCTGAGATTTGTATTTCTCTAGATGGGAAAAACAGAGGTGCCTCATGATCTCTGTTATCAGTTTGAACAGATAAAGCATCAGAGTATTTAATATATTTGGGTGCAAGGTGAAAAAAAAATGCACAAAACTCCCCAAACCAAAAGACTGATATTTTAAGAGAATTGTCAGAGAACAATATTGACAAATCTACTCTTATAAAGACAGGGAAAACATTCAATTTGCAATTTATTTCCTCTACCATACATTCATCTATCAGTGGGAAAGTTTTGCTGGTTTTTTGCTCAGATGCATAGGGGTTTTCCTACATGTTAGAAATATCAAAAGCTTTTACAAATATATTAGAAATAGCCAGTGTCTGACATATAGCACAGTGCAGTTCTTGAAGGTAATAAAAATCAGCTTTTTTCTCACTATGGTGGTCTCCTTGGAGATGTATAAAAACAAATTACGATTTTAGGATAATTTTCCCTTCAGGAAGAGAATGTCCACTTTTTTTTGGTGCTTAATGTCTCAGTATTATGTTCATATAATTTATATAAGTTATCTTATACTTTAATCAGAGCTGGTAAAAATTCGTCTGTGAAAACATATACTTTGCCTATTAAAATGGGACTCGTGTCATAAGTTATTAATACATAATGTTTGTTCTTTTTACTTCCAATAGTATACTGTTTATATTTAGAGAATCTTTACTTGAACTGAAACTCTGAAATAATATTTGTTCTGCAATATGTCATCTTCCATATACCTTTCTCTTAATCAGAATAACTCTTTGGTTCCTGATGGGACAAAAATCTCTTCTTCATGCTCTCAGTTTTTTGGTTTTTAATATTTACTTGCATTTTTAGGTCTGATCTGGAGAAGTCAAAATTAATTACCAAAATCCTATAAGCACATTTCTGCCCGTAGGACTAAATTTTCAGGAAGTGTGCAGCAGTATGGATTTCCGTGCCCATCTCTGCCATATTTCCAGGTGTAAACCCATACTGTTAATTAAGGACAAAATAAAGTTTTGCATCAAAACATCTCCCAGGTATTTTTTAATGACAGAAGCCTCAGCCAAAATGTTTGCTGGACCCCCTGATGCTGCCAATCAGGTGGGCAGTGCTGAAAAAAGTACCAGCTACTGCTGATAGCGTAGCTTCCAGCTGTCCTCAAAGTGTGATTATAACACATGCGCAACCTGAATAAATATATATGCAATTAAAAAAGCCCTCAGAACTACCTTCTCAACTATTCTACAGTTTTGGATTGGATCCATCCCTGCACTGGTGAGAAAGAGAAAGAGATATAACTTGTGTGTCAGGTTCTTTCACAAACAAGCTTCAAAATTGTTCCAGTTATGGCAATAGCAGCTCCCTGGAGTCATTAATTAGACCCATAACTCTCTTTTATCACTCCATCTATTCCCTGACCAAACCCAACATTGTCCCAGGAATAGCACAGTGCCTCCATGGGCAATGTGCACCAGTCAAGCTCTATGATTTTCTGCTAATAGGGACTTAGCCATAACTATCCATCTTCCCTATCCCTTTCTCTGATTTGTTCCTGGAGGAAACAGCAGTTAACAGTACCTGTAGAGATGTTGTTGACAGAATATATTCCTACATGTCCTTGAGAAGGGATACATCTGCCCTTTTGTCTGTGTTTACAAATAACAGCTTCTTGCTGTTCTGGAGAGAAGATAGGGGACCTAAAAGTACTAAAAATTACAACTCCTTTTATGAAGCGGACACATCTAAGGTCAGAAGGGTGGAAGGATTTGTCACAGAAATCAAGAAATGAGTATCTGATTTGTACATTAACATTGCCTGTAATTTCACTGACTTTTTATGGTCTTCCTTAAATTGTTTTGTTGATGTCACTGAAAGTCATGATTCTGTTTTAATGACAATTCTTGGAACACTGGAAAGATAAAGCAAAAACCACCCTAATTTTATTTTATTTTATTTTTTTTGTTAAACTGAGAATAGTCATTATACCACTAAGAGATCTCTGGATGTAAGAATTCAGTGCATGTGGGTCAGGAAAGAGATAAAGAAACAGCCTTATGAAGGAAGACTGAGGAAAAAATTGGAAAGATAGTTTGGTCACGTTAACTGCTTTGTAATAATGTTGAAGGAAACTATAATTGAAATTATTCCTTTAGATATGAGATCATTAGTCACAAGTATTTTTTTTTTTTTTTTTTGTTTTTAGTTTTGTTTAAGGACAATTTGCTTACAATGTTTTGGCTATGATTTCTGTTTAAGGGCCATTGTGCTGAAAATGAGCATTATCTTTCAGAATACTTTTAAAAGCATCTTTTACATCAAAATATTGTAACAATTTGCTTTCCTCCTTCAGAACATTGCTAAGTCAAATCCTTCTGTTTACAATCTGAATGCGAATGTGACTTTTTTTAGGCATAATGTGGTGCTTTAATTTCTGAAGTAATCCTAGATCTTCCAGGAATGTTTCTTTAGAAAGCTTATAAATTTATGGAGAAAAAAAAATTGTTATGCTCACATGTGATACTCCTTGTAATTCTGAATGTGGGCATTATCTTATATAAAATATATATATAATGGACTCAGAAGTATCTATTACAGTCTCTACTTAAAGGGACAAACATGACATTTTTAAGAGGAAATCCAAATAACGAACTTGTAAATTCAAACATATACAGAAACAGGGAGCTGTAAGCTTAAATATAAATTTAAGTAGCAAATTGTCAGCTTATAATTTTCCTTTGAAACACTCAATTTGAAAATCAGCCTCACTATCAAAAAGTAATGTGAACAAAAGAGCCATCCTTTTTTTTCCCTTTTTTTTTTCCTTTCTTTTTTCCAAATCAGACTGACTAATACCCCAGGATGTGGAGAAATGAGAAGAAACAAACTAAAGAGAGTGCTGCTGAAAAAGCCTTTAACCTTCACTTTTCAAAATCATTTTTCATTCCTCAAAGCAGGAATTAATGAGGACTTAATAGGGTTTTTTGACTCCTGACTAAATTGTTTCTGGCTAATACTTCAGGTGAAATACAGTGTACAAGTTTCTACTGAAGTTCTATGGATTGGGATTGCACACAATGAGATCTTTCTCTAACATCACTTTTTATAAGTCAGCACACTTAATGCAAGCAAATCTATGTACTGTAGAACACATGATTCATGAAGGAATGTTTGTATCCAAAACAACTCTGTCTATAATAAAACAATAAAGAACAGAAATTTATTTTTATCATAACCACCATGTATATTTCAGTCTTCATATATTGCCTTACTGGCATGAAAATTCACTTCCTAGGAAGCAATCATGATCTACATGAAACATGTGAGACCAAGAAAAAAGAATACTGAATGTTGGAAAGTTAACAAAAAAATAACACAAAATTTGTTGGCAGCATGTTGTTGTGTGTAGTGCAATAAAATGAACCTGACTGTGCCATGATACTGACCAAAAGTTTGAGCTGTACTGGGCAGAGGTCTGAAAACCTTATTTAAATTCAAAACCCAGATCAGTTATATTCTATTTAAATCCATCAGCTTCTACTATATGATCTTAAACCATTTAATAATAAATTAGAAGTCCCATATATTAACTGTCTTCTATACATGCTAATTTAGAAGGGGTATATATGTATATTTTTATAACTGAACCAAGGGAATCTACTCAGTTTTGGCAAACGTGTCTAAAACCACCAGGTCATTCAACACAATAAAAAATCCATATGCATTAAAAAAAATATTTTAGAATGAATGAATACATTGAGCCAGACACTTGCTAAAAGGCAAATGATAGCCATATATAGATGGAGGGAGAGGTACTGGAAGGAGGTGGAGCACATTTTGAGTTTCTCCTCCCTTCATAAATCCACATAACAGTAAGGTTATGGAAAAATCAGGGTAAACGACTCTAGAGGACAAAACACTACCTAAAGGCAATATACATAAAAGATAGACACTCCATAAAATATAAGTGTAATACTTTCTAACTTACAATCAATCATAAAATAACTGCTGGCATAAATGTCTTTGAAATTATGAATTGTCTGGAATTGAGCAACTGTAGAAATCCCAGCTCTGTGTAAGAAATCAATAATTTCCAAGGGTAAAACAAAGGGTTCCCAAACAAACCAATATTATCTACCCTAGGTGACAGTTAAATGAGTAAGGAAATTGAAAGATTTTTTTTCAGTTTTAAGGTAAGCACATAACTAAATTTCATTCATTAAAAAAGTTTGATGTCTACTGATTATGTTCCCTGTAAGTATTCCATCTTGTGACTGTTGCACAAGGAACCCAAGTTTGTTGTGTCACCAATAAAAACACCAGCACTCAACACAGAAGGGTGAAAAGTTACTTAGAATATGTAGTTGAAACAACATTTAATTTACTGATTTTTCCACCTAGACTAATAGCAGAAAGACCAATCATCTTGATTAGATAGCTCTGAATTGTGCAATATGACATTATTTCTCTAACTTGACACAGCACATATTTTTCAATGTGCACAGAAAAATTGATAAAGACGTCTTCTCACTTTTCCTACGTGTTTGGTGTGATTTGTCTGCATAAAACCAGAATAAGGGCAGAATTCAAGAAGTAGAATTCAAGAGGCTTACTTTTCTTTAGACCCTGTCTTGCTCAGTTTAGACAGCCCTTTCTGACAAAATTGAGAAATTTACTGCCTTATATATTTCTTGCAAAGTTTACAGTGTGCATAATACACGTGTAACAGTGCCATTTGCTGATTTAAAAAGATTTAATGGGAAAGGTAGACTGTATTACCTAAGCCTCAAGGCCATTCTAATACTATACAATTTTTCTTTCAACAGCCAAGATACACTTGCCTATGAAATATTACTTTCAGCAGCCAGGATACTGCAACTTTTAAGTGTTAGGTGGCACACAGCTGTTCAGTCTGCCCACAGTTTTTTCACACTTAGATTGTGGCTGTGATGCCAGGAGGACCAAAATCAACATTACATTTTGGTTGGATGATCAATCTGAACAATACAAAAGTTGCTTGAGATTCACTGTGAAAAGAGTATATTTAACTGTTGTTGGCTGTTCTCTGCTGTATATACAAGAGAAAAGCAGCTGTATTCTGCTCCTTTGCCCACAGTAGATTCCATGGAGCTCAGGGCTTTTCTTATTGCCTGTGAGCATATATTTCCTTCCACTAAAAGGTGTAGACATTTTCTTCAACTTCCTCAGTTTGTGCAGAGCACTCTCAGCACAGCGACCCTGAGAACTGTATTTTTTCAGTTGTCTAAAATCTGTTCACATACATAATCACTAAAAAGTTTGAGGGTGACATTTTAGTCAGGAATTTGTAATTTATGCCGAAGTCAACTGTGTCTAGTCCCATCATGTTCAATACTTCCTTGTCCTCTGTCCTGTCCATAGTGCTTGTTAGGATTATAAATCCATGTTATTCTGATTTGACTTTGAAATTCCACTTCTGCTTCAATGAAATACTAACACACTCAAACTTCAATTTTTTTTTTTAATGAACCAAATCTAGTCCCTAAATTTATTTTCTGCTTGCAATTTTACAGTATTAATTGGCAACTGTTGTTTATAAAAATTGCAGAGAGATTATTTTGAAAGACCTTGAAAAATGTAATAAGGTTTAAGGGTTTATTGACTTTCAAAATTAAGTTTTGCCAATGAAATTTATGCATAAATTATTCATAGAAGACCATAATACATGAATAATTCAAGCAGCATCTTTAATTAGATGCTAAAAAACCCTTCTGCAGGATCCTATCATTGCTTTATTGATCTAGAAGCAAATCGAGTTTGAAAAACAAAGAACTTCTGCTCTAAGTCAAATTAGCAGGCAATTATTAAATCACTCGTTGCAATTGAACTGCTATCAATATTGTTTACATCCACAAACATACAGTGCATTATGATGTATAATACTTACGAAATGCCAATAAAATGGAGGCCAAACAATGAGATTTTTAATGAAAATACAGTGCCATGTACAGGTTATTATCAGCATTGGAAAAATGAACCATGAATAATAAGCTTTTAAAGCCTAACAGAAGTGGATAATGAAGCTCTGTATATTAGAACAAAATTGCCATTTTTTTTGGTATTAATAAATATCTTTAAGTTCTTCTAAAGAGAAAAAGTACCCACTTTCTTTGTATCTTGGTCCTAGACTCGGATACTAAAATTAATTAAACATCATTATTAAATCTTTCTTCAAAAGGTAGGAATGGAAGAGTGCTTCAGAGTTCTTCTACAAAAACACCCTGCTCATGGAACAATCTACCATTTATGGTAGTTGATTTTCTGATTCTTTCCTGTTCCCTTTAATATTAAGTATTGTTTTATCTTTTTAAAAACGTGTGTCCCATATTGTGATAATTGTACTATAAAGTTCTACCTTAGTGCCAAGGCTATTTGTTCCCAACTCAGGGTTACCCTATCCCAGGGCAGAATCTGGCACATTCCCTTCTTGAACTGCCATGGTTGGGGATTCTCAGCCCTCGGATCTGTCCAGGTCTCCCTGCAAGACCTCCCTGTCCTTGAGGGACTCAACAGCTCCTCCCAGTTCTGTGTCATCTGCAGACTTGCTCAGTGTCCCTTCCAGTGCTGTGTCCAAGCCATTGATGGAGATGTTGGAGAGCACAGGGATGAGGATGGAGCCCTGTGGAACCCCAGCAGTGGCAGATCACAGTCTGATGTCACCCCAGTCACTGTCACCCCTCTGTGCCCGACCCCTGAGCCAACTGCTCACCCAGCACATGGTGTGTTTATCCAGCTGTGGGCTGGAGAGTTTGTCCAGAAGGATCCTGGCAGAGACGGTATCAAAATCTCTACTGAAATCCAAAAAGGTCACATAACTGGCTTCCCCTGCTCAACCCAATGAGTCACCTCATCATAAAAGGAAACCATGTTCAATAAGCAGCTCTTTCCTCTCATGAAGCCCTGTTGGCTGTGACCAATGACTGTGGTGTCTTTCAGGTGTTTTTCAATACTTCCCAGAATAATCTTCTCAATAACTTTCCCAGGCTGTGAAGTGAGACTGACAGGCCTGGAGTTTCCAGAGTCCTTTCCCTTCTTGAAATTCAGGACAACCTTTCTCAGCTTCCAGCCAGCTGGGACTACTCCAGATTCCCAAGACCAGTCAGAAATCATCAAGAGAGGTTTTGTGATGACATCAGCCAGCTCTTTGAGGATTCTAGGATGAATCAGGCCCCATAGATCCGTAGGGATCCAGCTGGAGCAGAAGACTTCAAACAGTTTCAGGGATGACTGGGAGTTGGTCATTCTTGCAGTCATGGTCCTCACCTCAGGGCACTGAGAACTCATTGATCTGTCATCTGTATTGAACAGAGCCAAACAAAGCCTCAAACACCTCTGCCTTGTCTCTGTCCGCGTTTGTGAGGTGACCATCCCCATCCTGTAACAGGCCAGTGTTATTTTTACATTTGCCTATTACCATTAATATATTTGAAAAAACCTCTTTTTATTGTCCCCCACATTTCTGTCCAGCTTCAACTCCAGCTGATTTTGGCTGCACAAATTTTCTCCCCACAGTGTCAAGCAGCATCTCTGAACTCTCCCCATGTCACTTGACCTTGCTTCCACTTCATATAAACCTTCTTTTTTGCCTTATTTCCAAGAGAAAGTTCCTTTTCAGTCAAGCCAGCCTTCTACCTCACCTACCAGACTCCTGATATTTGGGAATTGTTGCTCCTGTGCCCTTGGGAGGTGATGTTTGAAAAGTGACCAGCACTAATGCACCCCAGCACCTGCAAAAACATTTTCCCAGGGGACATTCCTAATTCCCTGAGTAGCCTGAAGTCTACTCTCCTCGTGTCCAGAGCTGAGGTTTTGGTGGCACTTTTCCTCCTGCCAACAGACATTTTAAACTCAATCACTTCGTGGTTGCTGTGGCCAAGACAGCCACCAATCTCCACTGCAATCAAAAGTCAGTAATTTCATAAACTTTGATGCAAAAATTTCTCAATATCTGTCCTGTTCTATAAAGAAGAAGAAATATTATGTGGCTTACAGGTCATAGTCTGTACTCTCCTCTAATTGTTGGTTTTTTCCTTTCTTTATGACCCTTAGAAAATTATGTACTTTATTTCTAAAGTGAAATTAAATCTAATTACACTACTTCTATTCAAATTACATTACTGTTCATAAAAACAAGGAAGGAAGTCTGAAGAAATGTTAAAATAAAGGAATAAAATTGTGACAGGAATATGAAAAGAGAGACATTATTATTTAGTGGTCTAGGCTGTGAAAATGAGATTCCTAAATAACATTTGGTAGGTACAAGAAGATGTTCAGGAAAGTGAAGTTTAATTGCAAGATCTAAAATTCACAAAGATCTGCTATTCAGTCATGAGTCTAAATATCCCTGTGACTGCCAGTCCACTGGAAAATCAATGTGAGAAAAAAAAAGGCATGACATTTGAAGTTGAAGAAGTCTGCTGATGAGAAGTCTGTTTGCAAAGTCCAGTGGGAAGAAAAGAGAAAGCAAAAATCAGTAGCCAAGAAATACACCAAACCTTTGTTGTTCTGTGGGAAAGAAATGAAAAGAAAACCCAGAGTTGTGCAGAAAATCAATAACTTCTCACAGCCAACTTCTTTTCAGAGATGGTTCAGGGAAAAAACAAACACCAACTCATCTTGGATCTCACTCAAGTTTTGTTTTGGACTCTTGATTTAATAATTGTCATTGGTAAATAACTCTTTGTTTTGATTGGAATCTTTCAGCGTGGATAACTGCAGTAAAGCATCTGTTCCAAACAGAGATTTATTTTTTTTCCTTCCCTACTTCGACCACTGAATGAGAGTAAATTTGGGGGTAATTTTGCATGTCCAAAATGTTCTTTCTCTTCCTGCTGCCAGACTTTCTGCAGAGAAATTATTAAGGAGAAAGAAATACTTATTTTTTTTTAATTTCCAGAAAGTATTTATTTTCTAAAATTGAAGCCCCGAAACTCATACTGTGGAATCTGCATCTCTTTGTCTTTCAATGCTGTTTAGCCTGTGACTTAAGAAAGTCCAGTTTAACACTGGTACTTTTTTTTCAGGTCTTTTGAACAGTTTTGTTCCAAGACAAGATCCAACTCTTTGGTGTCTGTAGCTTCTTGGCTGAAAAAAGTTACAAAGCTCTACATAATTATCAAGGAAAGGAACACTTCAGGTACCTGACCAACCATTTTATTGTTAGTAACTCTTATTTCAGAAGCTGGAGTGTTGTCATTAATGGCATGTCTGTAGAGAATATGAACACACAGTCTATACACAGACATATTTAAATTGGAAAAAAAAACCCACCCAAAGTCACATCTTCAAACTAAGAACTCTTTATCACTTTTCCATTTGTCTCCTTTGGCCATTAAATATTAATATAAGTTGTATCTCCAAATAAGCAAAAGTCTAAAATTTAGCTGCTTTCTCATAGGCTCAGAAGGCTTGGAAATTTTTAAAGTATTTATGCAAAGACTAGCAACTCAGAAAAGTGAATGATGCATTTAGCACTAAGATGAGGAATGACATATTTTACATGAAACATTTTGAGGTATAAACCTGCTGAATTTTTTAAGACTATATCAAAAAAGATTAGGCTGTCAACACAACTTGAGACAAACTTTAGAACTCATCCCGTCTTAAATGCATGTATTTGACTCCGTGACACACCCCTCTGAAATTAGCTGCTATTTAAGACCTTCTTTACTGATTTCTAAATTGCAGATTATCCTCTGGATAGTGCTAACAGATAGACAAGAAGCTGCAGGTATGACAGTTTTTAAGACATTATTATTTACACAGGATGAAAACTTAACTTTTCCCCACAAGGCAGGATATTTGAATGACCTTGCCCATAAAATTTCTGGCCTGGAAATTTTATTAATTTTTACAATCAACTTTTCTATCAGAAATATTTCACACATAGTGACACACGATGTATTTAATTGCTCCAGCTGTAATTGGTCTTCTGACGTTTAAAAATTATTTGCACTATTGCCTGCATGCTTCCATTACGCATCTTCTATGTAGTGTATGACAAAGAGCTGCAAAGTGATTACAAAGTAAGGATATCAATCCTGTTTTATGAATCTAACCCCTGCTAGGATAGAACTAGGAAAAGCTCTTGGAACATTTTGGAAGTTTCTACCTGGAAGCAACCCCATCACTACAGGAAAGGCTTTCCTTTGTGTAGTGCTCATTTTAGGTTAGCTTTGATGTGCTCTGATTTTACTACAGCCTTAATCTTGTGGCAGCTTTCTCCCCATCCATCCCTGCTCCAAATGGTTCCTGTGTCTCATAATGACTGGCAATTTCGGGAGGACTTTGCAGATGAAAGCAAATAATCTTTACTTTGGAGGCAGCTGAAATAGTCTTTCAATTATTGCCCTGAACTTGTGATGTGTACAGGATCATTGTTGTCTGACAGTCTGGTATAAGAGAGCTAGTGAAACTGAAAGAAAACCCAAGAAAAAATACAGAAACACTATGCCTGGAGCATCTAGAAGGTTGAAGAATAAAGAAGATGTGGGGCTCGAAAATCACTGGAAGAGGAGACTGCACATAACAAATATTGATCCATGTTGTTACTGAAAAAGGATAGCAGATGTTAAGGGAGAAATAATAAAAGGAATCAATTAAATAAACCCAGGTATTTCCTTTGTTGAGGTGCTGGAAAATGGCTAGCTGTGAGTTTAGGAAGTTTTGTCCTTAAGTAGAAAATCAGATATAGGAGCTCATGTTATGTACCTCTCTGGGATATAATAAGTAAACTTAACACTTAACACTTTTTATGGACTCAAATGCTGCCTCTGGGTTGTGTCCCATAATTTTTTTGAAATTTAGATCAGGCTGTTTTGACTGACTGAAGTTATAGATTAATTTACTATGCACATACTGATGTGACCACTTTTAAACAAAGTATTCTGCATTGTGTTTCTTGACATTTAAGGTTTTAGTTACAATGGTAAGGTTATTCCTTCTCAACGCTTTTTCCACACCTTCTGTCTCTGGATTTTTTTTCCTTGTGTCCGGGTCTCCGTTTCTTTCTTATACAGTCTTCTAGTCCTTCCAACAGCACTGATTGGAGATCACTTGAACAGCCTGAGCAGTAAAACCACAGTGGGCACTGACTTTGGAAATTCAGGAATAAATCAGCCTATATGATTGCTGATACACTGGAGAATGTAAATGAAACAGGATGGAGAAATTTGGAGAAACTATTTAACAACTGTTGTTGAGTCAGTGCAGAATTAGGTGATAATATAGCATTGACAGCATCAGCTGTAAATTACTGTATTGTGATGAGTCAGAGGAAGCAGCTGAGGGAACTCACAGAAGCTCAAGATTTGACAAGAAATGTAGTAAATTAGCAGTATTTGCCCAAAGTATCCTAGAAGGGATTGTGGTCAGGAGAAACCAGCAGTGCTTCCAAAAAGGAATAAAAGCTACAAGTTCATGATAATAGAGTCAGTGCAGATGCAACAGTAGCTGGAAAGAACCATGAATAAAAAAGGAAGTGCACCAAGGCTTAAACTCTTGCCTTCAGGCTCTCAGCTAATGGGAGACTGAAACATTAAAACCGCAGAAAATAAAACTGAAAGATGTGATTTTGTTAAAGTAGTAAGTTAAAGAAATGTTGAAAAGGTTAAATGAGTAGGGGAAATATTAACTACTGAGTTTCGAGTATTTGTTTTGAATTTATTTACTTTTAATTTTTTTCACTCTAAATAGTAGTTTTCCTGATGACATGGTCCTGGCGCCCCAGTTCTTCCAGAGCAAATGAGAAATGTTCCTTGCCTTGTCTCCGTGGTGTTTATATAGTTCACAATAAAATAATGCTAACAAAATGGTTTTCTCAGATAACCTTTAAAAAAGCACACACAAATTACAAATTGTATAGGCCTTTGGAAAGATTAAGCAGAGGGCAGTGTTTGATTTCCTCCACTTCAGCACGGAAAGCTCCAGGGAAACTCATTTATTTTTCCTTCCAGCTCAGCAGGGGTGGAATGCAACTAAAGTACAAGATATTCATCAAATTAATTTCTTATGCTAGTTTAGTGTATCTTTCAGCATGTATAATTTGTGTTGTTCCTTCAGTGCAGGCAATGAGTATTATGTGTTAAGGCATTTGAAAATCTTTATTCATCATACGTGTTAATTACAGTCAAATTCTGTGATATCGTGTATTTTCTGTCATAAATTTAACATCGTGCCCAGGCAGGCAAAAGAAGTAACTATCTTGTAGGTTGTGTTACCATTCTATTATTGAAGTTTTTTCCTCTGATACTGCTTATTCTGTAATCAGAAAAATGTGTTATCCATGTGTGCTATGTGCTGTCTTGATGAATAGAAACCATTGACAGAAAAAGCAAGAGTAAAAATTATTTCTACAGGGAAAAAAACAAACAAACCACCTCATTTGCTTAATTTCTCCATTTTCTTTGTTTCTATTTAGTCAAAACAAACAAACAAACCCCAAAAAGCCAATATCAAAACCCCCAAACTATTTTTGATAAGGTCCTGTTCATTATACAACTGGCATTTCACAGTGAACAAATTTCAGGCTGTGATTCTTTCTGTCTGTTCAGTGGGATTTCAATGTTTAATTCTGTCTTCAAATGCACCACAACATGTATAATTTTTCCCTCTCTTATTGCCCTGTCTTTCTTGTGGGAAGAAAATCCTCAAAAGTCCCTAAACTTGATATTCTGTGCACCTGTAACAGTGAGGACTGGCACTGTGTTAATGTTTTTAGCCATTTTATGGAAACCATATTCTTGGACACTTAGTTTCTAGGTAGTTCTGGTGAAAAGCAAGCTGCCCTAACTTAATTAATGGCAGTCATGACTGCCTGATAAAATCACAAATTTAGGGACTCTGTATATTAATTTCAGGAAGGAAATCACATGGTGCAATAAACCTCCCATTTTATTTCTTAATAGAGTCTTAAAATTTCAATTTTTTAAAAAATTTTAAAAGATTTCCAGTCTGGGTTACAACCAAAAATTTTTGTTGTAATTTACTTTGGAACTGAAACTAGCTAAGACAACCTTTCACAAAAAGAAAACCCTTCTTTTAACCACACTGAGGGGTGACAACTCCCATCCTTTAATCATTTGATAATAATGCAACAGGATGACAGAGAAAAGTTGTTTACAAGAATTACTTGTTTGGATTTTTTTTTTTTTTTTAACGGGCTTAAATACCTTGAAGACACTTTTTATATAAGTGTGGTAAACCTTCTTTGATAGAAGCCCTCTATCCTCTCCTGATTTTAATTTTAATGGTGATCACTGATAGTGTATTTCACAGCTCAGTTTTTAAAAAAGAATATCTGAATCGTTTTCCTTTTATGTCTCTTCTCTTTCTTTCCACTACAAAATTGTTATTTGTTTTATATCATGTTTAGTCATTAGTGCAAAATAATGATTTGTGGACAGTTGAATATAAATTTGGATTTTATTATAACTCAGTAAACAAAAGAAGTGATTTTCTTCAAACATGATCTTGTCTCACAGGCATGTCTTTTTTATTAACTTATTCTTCATATAGGTGATGTAGACATGAATACCTTACTGTTTCTCTGAGGACATTGCTAACATTTGTTTCTGTTCCAATGTGGCAATAAATATCAACATATCCACTGTATGTCTACTGTTATCAATAGTATTGTATTGGTATTTCTCTTCTAAAGAATTCAATTCCTTTATATTCTGCCTATAAATATAAAAATAATATAAATAAATAGAAAGGGAAATTCATTGAACAGAAACAAGAAGACAATACTTGTCTCCCTTTGGTGGAGAAATAGGGTTAAATAATGTGAGCTGTGTTAAAATGAGCCAAATATTGAAAATGAAAAGAAGTGAAAAGCATGTGAGTCTTAAGTAAAATCGGGGTATTCATGGCATGTAGAATTGAGAAGACTGAAAAATTCTAGGGTATTTAGGCTAGCATTTCCAAACACAGGCATTGTATCTAGGTTGTGTTTCTTAAGTTTCCATTTATCATCTTTATCCTCATCTTCATTTACTGAGTATTTTTTCAGCTGTTTTTAATAGATTTTTATCTGGATTAATCAGTCTTCTTTTATTATATGAAGTATAATATTTCATATTCTCCAGTTTTGAAATAATCCTTTTGAAATAACATAACAGGAGTCATTCAAAGGAACAATTTAAACAGACAGTTTTTAATGAAGTTTTAGCATCTCATGTTTGTTGTATTTACTGAAAGATATTTTAATTCTCGTTAACTAAAATTCATAGTAACTATTTAATTCAGTTGTTCCATAAATTTTATTACTGAAAAAAAATCTTTAATGTCGTTATTTTTCCTTCAGTCATTTTCATGTCAGATTTTCCCATGGTTTTAGTCATCAAATAATTTTAGGACTGGCAAGTACTTCCATTACTCGTGAAAGGACTCATTCTCTCAATTAAGTTTTGTAATATTTTGGGATGTTGCTGTTTCTTAAAGCCCATAGCTCAAACTCCACACAATGACACTGTTATGAAGCATATGTTGTGCTCTCCTGTTCTGTACCTATCACATTATTATTTTTGGAGTTTTTCCTAGGGTAAAAAGTGTTTTCCCCTGTAGTTAGAAAGTGGTAACCTCCGAGGGGGTGATGTTTTTGGGTGTAGGGCCTGATCAGAAGCTACATTTTGCTCTTTTGAAATCAACATATTATAACAGACCAGAAAAGAAGGCTAATGATGTAGCTGGAAGGGAGGCAGCCATGGTCTGAGCCACGAGGAGAGAGGGGCCAGCGAGCCCTGTTGGGGGTCAGAGTCCCCAGCCCCCTGGCTGGGGGCTGCAGGAGTTTGGAACAGTATTGAACTGGGTCAAGTACTGTAGCTAAGAACTGGAGGACATTTCCTTGCTGTGAGTGGGCAGCAGAAGATGGAAAAGCGGTGGCAGAGGCAGTGCTGAGTGGAGAGCTGTGGCTGAGAGCCAAGAGATAACAAGCAGCAGAGACGGCACAGAGCCGGCTGAGAGAGAGGGAGAGATGTTCCTGCAAGGAGGGAGAGCTGGCAACAGAGCAGAGAAAACTCAGCAGAGACTGTTTTGGGGGTAAAATTGAATTAAATCTCCCCAAAACCCCTTTCAGAGACCCTCTTTTGGAAAGAGAGGTGGATTTCCATTTGAAGGGAGTTCCGAAATGCAGCAGCATTGGAGAGGAGGAGGAGTGAAAGTCTCTAAGGCAGTCCCCTGAAGGCTTGGACTCAAGGGATTGGGATTTTCACAAAGTAAGAAGAGAAAAATTCTGACTGCAATACTCAAACCTGCTGCCTTAAAAAAAACCCCACTAACTAATACCACAGAAATTAATTTAAAGAAACTGTGACCTGAAAAGTGACAAAAGGACTTTTTTCTTCCTGGACTCTTGTTGAAGAAAAGAAGAAATTTAATCTAATGTAAATATATTATTTCATCCTAGAAGAGATAGTTAAGTTGCTACCTATATATATGTATGTAAATGAACCTTGTAAGTATCTTCCCCTTCCCCCAGTGCTGAGTAGTTGCGTTTTGTCTGAAAACCCCTGCACACTGAAGCAAATTGTGGGAGGGGGCTTGAACTTGGAAACTGGATTTTTGAGGGTTTCAAACTGCAACAGAGTTGTTACTGTCCCCTTGAATACGTAGCAGTTAACTCTGCCTCCTCCCATTTCCTCTCGGGGATTTAAGGGAAATCAAGCTCTGAGAAAAGACAGCACTCTGCTAATCTCTGATAACCAAACATGTCATTATGGAACTTCAGCTTTGGGTTGAAGATGAAACTCTCTCATCCCTACTAAACTCTGTTTTTTGGTTGTAGTCTGCTCTCTGTACGTGTGCGGTGTTCCTTTTGTATCAGAGCAATGAATATTTGAGGACCTCAAATACCCAAAGGTGGATGGTTGTCAGCGAAGCACCATAAATATGGCAGCAAAAAACCTTCAGAGATCCAAAGGGATGGAGATCAGGAGGCTGTGGTGGGTTGGTCTTGGCAGGATGCCAGGTGCCCACCAAGCCACTCGACGGTTTTTCCTTATCCACAGGAGGAAGGAGAGAAACTGGGATGAAAGGCTCTTGGGTTGAGATAAGGACAGGGAGGGATCACTCACCAATTATTAGCATGGACAAAACACACCCAATTCAGAAATTCATAAGAGAGTAGGATAATGAGAAATAAGGACAAATCTAAAAACTCCTTATTCCTGCATTTCCATGTCCTCAGGTTCAGTTTAACTCAGATTTTTGTACCTTCTCCCCTTGAGCGGCATAGGAGGATGGGAAACTTCCTCCTCATGCTCTTCTCCGCTCCAGCAAATCACAAACTTCTTTAATGTGGGTCCTTCTCCCAGGCTGTATTTCTTCATGAACTGCTCCAGCCTGGGTCCCTTTCATGAGATTCTTTTCTTCCAAGTATGACCATAAAAAATCACACAAAATAAACAAATAAAATACACACAATTGTAAAACCACTATAAAGCTCGTAAATTATTCATAAGATGACTTACTGAAATAATTTCATCCCTTTTTTTTTCTTTGATTGTATGACTCATTGGCCTCTAAGCATTTAATTACCTTTCTGAGGTCTTCACTGTTTGAATGAGTTCTCTCATTAAATATTTAACACAGTAATGTTTGTCTTTTTGTACTTTGTTTCATCACTCTATTTCCTTAATTAGTTTAACTATAAGGTTAAAATAAAACTAAAATATCTACATAGTAACAAGTTTTAGATCTAAAGAAATGTTTTGTTATTCATGAAGATGCTCTGCATGGCTTTTGAATTATAGATGTCCTGTACCTTAGTAATTTTTGCACTTGCTGCCCAGTGAATAGCTAGTAAGATAACAGAATTATAAGCTAAAGCAGAATATAGCTTTTAGATGAAGATTTTCATAGGTGTCACAATGTTTCATAAATTCAATTAGAACTGATAGTTCTATAACTAACGCTGAGACAGATAAATTAAACATGTAATGAACATTCAAATGAAAATACAATTTCCAAAGTATTTAACCAATGTAGCTTACAATAAGAAAATTCTTTGCTGATAAGCACTTCACTTGTACACAGAGGCAGGTTATAGTCCAATTACATGAAATATGATAGAGTTACAGACAAGGCTTTAAATCCAAATTATTTGTAGACATTAAAACTTGTTCTTTCAATGCAAAAATTGAACCAGCAAGAGGTAAAAATGATTTGTGTGATGATCCTGAGTAGAAGATCATTGTATAGGGAGAAGTTAGGGATCCACCTCCTAGTGAGGTGTCAGTTAAGGTGTGACATTCCTCCCCTTTCTTGTGTGACTGTTTGGGGTAGAAAATAACAACAAATCTAATATGTAGGATTACTTCCTAAGAGCATGTGATATAAAAAGTCTATAAACTTTATTTTTGCTTAGCAACAGAAATTGCTTGACCTTTTTGTTCCAACTTCTGTCTGGATCATGGATCCCTTGTTAAAGTCTGCAGTAGAACCTATCAACCAGAGTATGTGCTCTATAGGGGAACTAGAGACTTTTTTACTTTACACTACAGTGATGATATTTCATGTATCTACTACTCCTCTCACCTGTACTGTCTAAATTCTGGAAAACATGAGAAAATTTCTGTCTTGAATCACACCATCTTCTAACCTGCACATTTCCAATCTTCTTCTTTCTTTTCCCGAATAATGATCAAACATCAAGTCCATTCACTTTTCTTTCCAGAACAGAAATCAATCATATATTGATTAATATGTAATAGATGTATATACATGTATATAATACAATGTACATAACATTGATTAATATACAATACATGTATATATATGTATATAATACAATGTTCAATACTGGTGGGTTAGTGCTCAGGTAGTTTACGCCTTAGTACAGGAAATAAAGACATTTATAAAGTGTAAGGAAGCAGACTAATCATGAATTTCTATTACATTAGGAAGCAATTTACCCAACAGTTTTAATATTGCTTGATGTATTGTTCTGTGTCTTGCTAGAGGAAATAATTTTCATTTCAGATGGCATCTCATATGTACTTTAAACCAGCAATATATTAACATAACAAATATTATATTATAAAAGAGGAATGTGTCATTGGCATGTGTTGCTTGAACTGTTTTATTCAATAAATTTGGTAAAAGCAATTTATGATCTTAAAATGGTTATTGTAATTCAGATTCAAGCAGTAGGGATGCATTTAACATTTCCAGTCTGGATTTTCATTCACTTTCTGAAATTCCTGACCAGAAATTCCTGCGTACTATGATTTCATCCAAATAAAATCTTTAGCTGGTGACACATTTATTTTAAGGTTTAGAAATCAACTTTGCTTATAAGAATAATTTTAGAAAAAATAATATTGCACATAAACCTTTCTAAGGAGATATTTCTTCTTGAACACTTCCAGAGATGGTGACTCCATCACTGCCCTGGGCAGCCCATTCCAATGCTTGAATATCCTTTCAGTGAAGAAATTCTTCCTGATATCCAATCTGCACCTGCCCTGGTGCAGCTTGAGGCCACTTCCCTTGTCCTGTCACAAGTTTTCTGAGAGAAAAGGCAACAACCTGACCACACCCTCCTCTCAGGTAGTTGTAGAGAATTATAAGGTCCCCCCTGAGTTTCCTCTTCTCCAGGTTAAACAACCCCAGCTCTCTCAGCCACTTCTCATAGGACTTGCTCTTGTCTCTTGTATCCAGAAAGTAATTAGGGTTTGTGGAAGGACTTAATCAGGTGTTCTGGAATCAATCTCTACACTACACAAAAGACATGTCAACGTGTTATCTTACTGTGCTGTTATTTAAGTGTTGGAACAGAATGCAGTACAGAAGGAATATCCACTGATTGAAAGAACTTGCTTTTTCTGCCACAGGTGAAGTGGATGTGGTGAGATGATGACTTTCTGCACACTGAGAATGGAGAGCCAGTGCACTGGTGCACTGTAGATGAAGGTGCTGCTGTTTGCAAACACAGGTTGAGTAGATACTGCCAGTTCCTAGACACACTCTGATGAGTTGAAACAGTTACCTCAGAAAGTACCAAAAACTTCCTGGAGGCATCTTTAACTGAGGCACATAGCCATGGAAGGTGGCAGCTGAGCAACAAAGGGAATCGTAACACAGGCCTGTTTGAGGCATATTAGGAAAATGGTGTAATATTGATCTTCATCAATATTTCAAGTCGTGAGACCTTTTATGTTTATAGGCCAATGATATTACATAAATGTGTGCTGAACTTCAGACACTGCCACCACAATAGGGTCATCCTTGACTGCTCACGGCAGCTGCAATAATTCTGATTGTGGTAGGTTGAGCCAAAATAATAAACATGAGAAAAACTTATGGACTGAGACAAAGACAGTTAATAAGTAGAGAAAAAAAGGGGAAATATCCCCAAAACAAATGAATGAGGCAATCATTCACCACACTGTACCAGCAGGCTGCTGCCCACCCAGTCTGCACCCAAAGGCTACTTTGGAAAAATCTGCCTTCAGAAACACTCTTTTAATATTTTTAAAAATTATTTAACTATTTGGATTGAAAATGCGACTATGTCAATCTTATATATTTGGATTTTCCCAACGCATTTTACATAAAGTCACAGAGCATTTTCACTTAAATACTCAGAAAACACAGTAATAACAACACACATATTATAAAGATTAAAAACACAGAAAAATTATAAAGATGAACCATTCATTAGGAGAAGAAATGAAACTTTAGATTTTTATTATATACTCCATATTTCAAATATGTTCAGAGCAAAATAGATGAGTGATTTATCTACAGTGAAATTCTGGTCATCTCTTCTTTATCCCATTCAGACTAATTCTTTTCTCTTTTTGATTCTTTTCTGCACATAAGCTCTTGACCTTGGTATTGCTTGTAATTGGGTTAAGGGATTTCATCAAAACCATGGAATATTTAGCAAATGTGACTACAAATTTGCCGTGTCTGTTTACTTTCCTACTATACCTATTTAGCAGCAGTATTAGCAATACTTGAAAAATTATCAAACAGTGACAAACACAGTCCACTGTATACACGTCGCAGTAAAAGACTAATATTTAGATAATTACTGATTTTTTTTTTTTCCAGTTGCAGAAAGATAACAAAGCACTTAGCTACAATAAATTTGTCTGAAAGGGCAGGTAGTGAAGATTACTATTATGCAGATGTACTTGTTTGTCTCCTTGACTATGCCAGCTGTGACCTTTTCAACATTTCCATTGCATATTTTATCAAAGAACACTGTCTGGGCTCATTTGAGAGTTTGCTCGTAAGTACAGGCTGTGAACTCAAAGCTTTGCACAGTTTGTGAAACTGGAAAAGTGAGTTTCACCCAGCACAGACTAATGCAGCTTTCAGCATGCCAAAGAGAACTGGTGACATAAAAAGTTTCCTAAGGCCAAAAAGTCTGTCAGACTGTCATTGTGTGAACCTGATGGAGAGTTGCATCAGGAGACTGAGCATAAACCCTGTGAGGCTGGAACATGCTTATAAGGACACATCATCTTTTGAAGAGAACATTTGCTAAAATGCATAAACCTGTGAGAACAGAAGCTTCTGAGACTGCTAACTTATTCATTTTTCTACCAAAACATCGAAGTAAAAATATTTTTAATGGTTAAAACAAAAGACTAAATTTTCTTCAGACTTTCTCAAGAGACAATGAACATTTTCTAATCGGATGTAATTCTGCCAACATTTCATTGCACTTATCCAAGGACTACTTACTTCAAAGCAAAAAACACTAGCACTCTTCAGAGAATTAGTTAAAGGAGGTTTTGGTCTTTGGTTTTGTTTGTTTGTTTGGTTGGGTCTTTTAACATCTCTTACTACTGTCTTCTGGTGTAAGTTTTTTGAACAGTTGACTTTTCCCTCAGAAATGATTCATTAGAGCTGATCACCCACCACGAAACATTTGGGAGAGTGGTAAAGTCCTCAAACAGTTACAGATGACACAAAAATAATCCCACAACAATACTGGTGAAGCATTGCCTCAGTTATTATTTAAGTCTTCTATTCTTAATTATGAAACTAATGCCAAAATGTTGGAATAGTTAAACTTTAAAATAATAATTAAAAAATCCAGCACGCAAAATAAATGTACTCTATGACACATGAAAAAGTACTCAGTGAAATCACACTGATACAAGCTAAATCTTTAATATACAATTTTCCATATACAGTTGGTAGATTATGGCTGCTGTCCTGTGAGTTAAATGGCAGTTTTTCTTACTGCTGTGGCACTCCATTTTTAATATGCTATTTTGAACAATATTTGTTGCTGTGTCACTGACAGAGACTTTTTGTCTATTTCTTTACTAATACAGCCCTTTTTCTGAGGTGTACCTGCAGTTTCTTGAAACATAACATTTCCCACAGTTTGTAGGATCCAGCACAGATAAGAACAGAGGCAATACATTGAATTCAAGAACTGAGGGTAATCATAGGGATATAATTTTTTTAAATTTCCCTTACATCTTCTGCATTCTGAAACTGTGGGACACAGATCAGTTTTGTTCGTTCAAATGTTCTTTAAAGCCCTGAAAGGAAACTCATATTATTGTCTTGGTGTGCAAATAGTTGTTTTTCTTGGTATTTGACTTTGAGTCAATAGACTTTTTATGTCCCTTTTTCTGCTCCATTGCCCATTTACACATTTTAATTGCTATAGGATCTCTTAAAAATATTAAATAGATATATATCTCTCATCACCTTATTCCACTCCATTGCCTTCTTATTATTTTGCTAATTGATTACTTGTGGGGTGTATAACTGAGGCAAAGTGTGATAATAGTTCATCTCCTTCTTTTATGTAAAATGCAAATTAGGACAATAAAACATATTTCAGTATATCAGAACTGGTCTTTAAACAGCTAGTGAAATATGCTGGCCTCTTTGACCTTCATGGACATGAATTTCACCTACTGTTATGTACACTGTAAAGAAAACATACAGAGTCAACAGAATTGCTCTCAGTAATGTAATGTATTTTTAACATATTTAACAAAAAGAAAAAAATTTCAGGAGCCGTTTAGTGTTGTATGATGAATTAATTTTCCCTGTACAATCAGTCATTGGTCCTTTTGCTGAGTCATCAAATTATTAAATGGTATTTTAATTGAACTACAAAGAATGGAAAGATAAGAAAACAGGAAACAATTATATTACGAGAGAAACAAATACTTTATTAGATATTAGAAACATTTTGGGGGGCTCAATTATTGGAAATCTGTCTATTCTGTCATAGTACATGTCTCTTGCAACTGTTTATCTGGATTTTTGTCTTTCATATTTTTGGACTTACACTTTATAACCCCATAAGTTTTATAACTTTTTCTGGATGCTGAGCTGTACATTTTAGAGAATCTCTAACTGGAGAGCATGTGTCAGAGCACGCACTTCAACCTAACAATCAATAAGTGTCTCTTTTACGATTTCATAGGTTTTTGAGAACCAGTTTCAATTTAGATAAAATCTGAAACTGACCATAGAAAGAAAAAAAGAAATAACCAACAGACAAAAATCAAGGAAGAAGCCCAGGACTATACCCCCTCCTTATCATAACATCAAATGTAGCTGCAAGCTTAAAACCTGACCTCTTTTAAATATTTAATAGTTATGTCTCCCACCAGTAATAATCACCCTGGTAATCAGCTGTGGCCACTGATCACATTTCTGTGGTAGACTCCTGGCATTCCCAATGCAATAATTACCTGGTACTGCAGTGTTGGAAAGGACAGAGATCTTTGATTATTTTTTTTTTTTTTGTATAACAAGACATTTCAGTGATGTGACAAACATATTTTCTCTTGATATTGCTGAAAACCAGTTTAGCCTGAAAATGTCTCCCAAACGTAGAAATTGAAAACCAGGTAAACAAAAGTTAAAATTCGCCCAAAGAAGATAATTGCAATACCTTTATCATTCTAACAGCTGTTATTGGTCTAAACACAGGGCTCACTGCTGGTTCTTTTTTTGTGTCTCAGAGTAGATACATACATATTTTCAAGATTACACCTATAATTAACTACTTCTTATGTCTGTTTCCCAGTGTGTTCTCTTGATTTTCACTGTAATGGCACTTAAAATTAATTGAGCACTTCTGCTGTTGGTTGCTGCAGGAGTACATGAGAGGATGTTGCCTTTGACCTGCCTTTGCTATTAAATGCCTTCACGGGTCAGAAAAAACATGAAATTAAAATTAAAAATATGTGATTTAGCTTATACAAATGTTAGGGAGCTTGTGACATCTTTTTGTCTAAAATTTGCTTTTTTGAAGATATTAACAAGAGCCATAAAAATATTGTTTCTTGTTATCTAAAAGAAACAAATGACAGAAGTAACCCTTCATTTTTATTATAGGTCTAGTTAAGGTGCTAAATCAGACACTGATGCCTTAAAAATACGCTTGACAAAAGCTTTTATTCCTGTGAAATCATTACTGCATGTAAAATCATTTTGGGTTGGAAGGCACCTTAAAGATCATCTACTTCCAAGTCCCTGCTATAGGCAGGAATATAAATAAATTTTTAAATGGAAATTTCACTTTCTCTACAAAGCCAGAGCATGGCTGAGGCCGTGCTGGTTATAACTAATAGTAGAGAACAATAAAATGCACTTATATTTCCTTCTGCTTTCTAAGTTTAAAAATATATTTGGAAGTAACAAGATGATATTCTGTTTATTCTTGATGCTTCTTTATACTTTACTATGACTTTTTTGGGCAAACTACTATGGAACATTTTCCATTTTAAGGTATGCCAGAATGTTTTAGAAGACTGTACTGCACTGTGCTGAATCACAGTGCTGTTGCAAAATGTCTGATGTTGTCATTATTTGCTTCCCTTGTGGACTTTTCTTACATTAATGAATCTCTTTACAATTATGGGCATTTTTCAGGCATATTTTTGGACAGGTGATTCTGTTCTTGTTCAAGTAAGGAAATCTGTGAAGGCAAATCTAGTACATCTTTTCAGTCACATGATTTGATCCTGATTGTTCCGACCTAAATTCCTGTATGAAGAGAATCCAGAAACTGCCACGCTGGACAAAGTTGGTCTACCTTGATTCCTCTTATCAGAACACCTGGTTGGTAAAAAAATAATGCCTTTGCACATTAATTTATTCTCCCTGAAAAAAAAAAATGAAGAAGAAGAAATAAATGAACTCTCAAGATATGTCAACATATCACTCATGTGTTTGCTTTTTCCTGCATATATTTCCTGTATTGGGGGGGAAAAAATAATTTCTTCCAGGCCTCAGAGAACATATCAGAAGGACACTAAGATTTCTAGGTAAGGATGTTGAACATCAAGCAAACTTGTCTAGCTGACATTTTTAGAATGAAATCACTACTCCTACATGTTTGTAAGGATGTGGCTGCACAGCAGGTATTAATCAAGGTCGAATTTTGTTTCAAGCTTGCACTGAAAGCCACATGTAGCTGTCACAGCTAAAAATAAGTAATTACTACTCATCTTAGGAAGAAAAAGTCGGCAAGATGCCAGAGTGACAACATGAGTCCCTTGTGTCTGGTGACTGCAAAGGACAAGTTTTGCATCCGTTAGTCTCCTAGTTGGGCTAAGGTTTGTGTAGACCTTTGATCTTCAGAGGCTATACTGCCCAATCTTTATTGTTTTAAGTTAAATAATTTTTATTTTTTTTTCTCCTTACATCAATTTAATTAATTCTAAGCAACATTTTAGAGCATATGCACATGATTTCCTTCTAATATTTTCTGGTGAAAAAAATCCCTGGATAGTATCTAATCTCATAGGATTCTTGTCAGAAGCATATGTATCATAGTTCACCCAGGCAGCAATAGTGTGTTGTGTATTGTACTGAATGAGGGATCTGGGATGACACAGACAGCAGGAAGCACTCAGAAACATAGTTAAAAGGGGTGTAATTCATCATCTAGGAAAACCTTTGTGCTGAATGCTTTACAGTATAATTTTGCTGTGCAGGTAAAAAGAAAACATATATCTAGAGGAAAAAATCTCAGATCATACCAGCCGAATATAGCAGATTGATTGTTTATTAGCATTTCAGAGTGATAACATACAGTGTAGGAAAAGAAAACGTATGTAATATTTCCATTTTTAGACTTAACACTAATAAGGCCACAAAATAGTACTATATATATATTTATATACTATATTTTTTTCGGTAGGTTTATTTACTTTTGCAACTCTGATAGGGTGATCATAACCCACTCAACCAAAAAAGAGTGCAACGGATACGAACAATAGCACACAGAATAAACTTTTAGAAGCATTTGATTTCTCTTGGAACAAATGGGGGATATAGTTCTTGCTTCTAATGCTCAGCTGATGCATTTTGCTATTGCCACTTTATGTTGATGCTTATAGCAGCCTGAGGAAATGCTTAGGTTAGTCATGCGGTGCCGAGGGAGAGAGATGTGCTTTCATCATCATGACTGGGCTTCAAGAACGAAGATTTGGGAAGGGCTCTACCCACGTTTGTTACAAACACACTGGGGGCTAAAAAGGCCAATATGAGACAGACACGTCTGGTTGCAAAAGGCACAGCAGAAAGACTCCTGAGGTGGTAAATTCTGCAAGACACGATTCTTTCTGCGTTGTCTTTTCTCCTCCAGGGTGATCCTGCTGCGTTCTCAAAGGCATCAGCAGCGTTATAGATGGTGTGTCTGCAGACCTCCCGATTGGAGGCCAGAGTAGACCAGTTCTGGTGATCAATATGGCCAAGGCT
>NW_020884909.1:6393182-6504398 GCF_003945725.1 Corapipo altera | reverse complement strand
ACAGATGGATTGGTCCCATAATCTGAGCAGTGGATGTTTAGGATTGTACGGAGGCAGCGTTGATGGAAGCGTTCGAGGAGTCGCAGGTGGTGGCTGTAGATGACCCAGGATTCAGATCCATATGAGAGAGCAGACAGCACTATGGCTCTGTAAACACTGATCTTGGTACTTTTCTTCAGGTGTTTATTTTGCCAAACTCTTTTATGAAGCTTTCCAAAGGCACTGTATGCCTTTGCTAACCTGTTGTCTGTCTCCCCGTCAATCTCACCATCCGAGGAGATGAGGCTGCCCAGGTAATTAAACTGCTGGACTGATTTGAGCTCTGATTGGCCAATGGTGATGTGGGGATGATGGGGGACTTCCTGAGGTGCAGGTTGATAGAGAACTTGTGTCTTCTTTAAGCTGACTTCCAGCCCAAAGAGCATCTGCAAAGCAGGATGTTAAACGCTGCAGAGCTGCTTCTGTGTGGGCAACAAGGGCGGTGACGTCAGCAAAAAGCAGCTCCCACCAATGTAATACGTTAATAATTGAGTAACTTCTATTAAAGAATTATTAAAAATGATATGAATTCATCACTTTGAAATTGGTGGCCTGCACACACTGCAGGGAGGAGCGAGATCCAGGATCACACAGTTCACACCAAACCACCCTCACACATAAGGTGAGAAGGTGGGCTGGAAATATGGAGATAAACAGAAATATGTGAAACAGCGTGTGTCAATATGAGGGAGATGAGTTCAACAGCTCAATTAATGGCCTGGGAGAGGGAGGAGAGAGTGAGGCCATTCAGTTTATGTATGATATTAAATTTGGAGAGAGCATCAGGGACAAGAATATGTTCCAGGAGGACTGGAATATATGAGCTGGCAAGATAGGAAGATACAGGTTAGAAACGGTGAAGTAATGGAACAACAAAACACCAAGGACATACAAGGGCTCATGGTGGAAAACCTGTGAAAAAAAGGAGACCAGAAGAGGGGGGGAAGGGGAGAATGGTGAAACAATTTTAGATTACTGGCTTTATGAGTCTGAAAATGACAATATCTTTCCACTTGTAAATAATCGTTCAATACAACATCTAGAAAAACAGAAAAAATTGTACCTAACCTACACTCCCATTCAGACCCGGAGGGAAAGGAAGATATCTTATTTCTTTTTACCACCTCATCAGTTCCCTGTCAAGCTGGACATCTTAACCTGTCTGGATGAGTTCAGTGTATACTGCCTACATTCCTAATGTGGGAAGATTGTTGTTTTTTTTCTTTGCATCTGGAGTGTGGGGGGGAAAGAATACACACAATCACTTAAAAATTGTCACAAGTAATTAAAAAGATTTTTAAAAAGTGTTTGAAGCCCAGAATACTGCAAGCTCTGGTAGTTCAGTAAGCATTAGTTCATACACATGTGAATAAAGTACCACTATTTCAGGTTGCCAAAACAATACGTGGAAGATAAAGTCTTAAAGCAGTTGTAAGAGAAGTATGTAATGTCATTGAATTGCTCAGACCTTGCACCAGAAAAACAGATACTGAAATATTCTTAAAAAAACAAAATATGACAGTTAGAGCTGAAAATGTAGCAGTGTTTATTAAATGACAGTATAGACGCACCGTATTTTCAGTAGGAATCAATGATTTACAATATTTTATTTTATTTTATTTTAAAGTGAAATTTAATAGGTGCACCTAACACAATACTGCAGAGTTTAAAAAAATACATTTATTGCAGAATCTTTTTTAAATGCAAAATGTGCTGCAGCGTCCTGCAGATCAGGGATAACTACAGACCATGTTTTAAGAACATGTATAATTCTATGATAAATAATCTTTACTTATTCAACGAGAAAAATTGAATGGCAATTCGTTAACATTTAAATTTGCTATTTTCTATACAATTTAAAATTATATAAATTAAGAGTTGTACTTAACTGAGTATCAGTTACTAAGAGATTTACAGTAAGCATTAAGAGAAAATATTGGAGACAGAAGATAAACTTATATTTTTTAGCACATGGATTTTCACAGTGCTTACCCATAAGAAAGGGCTGATTTATCAAATACCTGAGAAAAAGGAAGTTTCAAGAACTCCTCTATAAATTTTATAGCCGTATATTCAGTGTAACTGGATGTTTGCTCTTTGATTCTATGATTACCTTTGGACTGGGTGAATCCTTCTGCCTCAAAAACAATTTATTCTTCAAGGGTGATTTAATATGAACAAATTTGTACCTGCAATGTAGATTTTCTATTTTATCTGGATCATACTATTAAAGAACTTATGTGACACATTCAAAATGTCATTTTTTTACTATCTTCCCTTAAAAAGGAAAATCTATTACCTGGAAAACAAATAAAAATTATCAACAAAACAGCCGAAACCCCATCCCATTTCCCAGGAAAAAAAAAAAAAAGTCAAAAAATCCTATCTTTCTGTGAAAAACAAGGGTTTAATTTTCTTTTTTTCCCCCAGAATTTTGAAAGCAACCTGAATGACCTAAATACACTGATTTCAGAAGTAGTGACTATCTCTAGCTCAATAATACCTGGAAGATGCTGAGCAATTTTAAAAATCTAGTAGTGAGCTAGATTTCAATTTCCTTGTTTAAAAATCTCATTGATCTGAATTAATGTGGTTTACTTTGTCTTTTGAATCTAAGTTTTCATCATGGAAGCTGGTATTCTTCTGGTTATGAATTTGCCTCCCCTACACCTCATTTTTCACTGACCTACTAACTGCAAGTTATTTTTCCCTAATACCTCTTAATTAGATTCTTTTTTTTTTTTTGTCCTTTCTCATGTCCCTGCACCTGCTGCCCTATAACACATCTGTCAAAACAGGTGCTCTGCATTCATTTTCAACACAATTTGAGAAGTTTCTTCCAGCATAACTCTGTAGGTAGGAAATTACTACTATTATTGGCACTTATTATAAATCTCTTAATTTTCCTAGTTGGTATTTTCCCATGGTATTTCTTATAAAGACATTTAGAAAACTTTATATATATTTACCAGGTTGCCATATTTAAGTCCATATGTTAAGAAAATAATAGCACCTCCAAAATAAGGCTGGTCTTGGCCTTTATATTTTAATGTTCATTAACTGAGTTCATGCTGGAGAAAGCAACTCCTACATGTCTATTATTTCATTTTCAATATTCCCACTGGTTTTCATAATGCTGGCAGAATTTTGTGATAGATTAATTCTATATACATTTTTGCCTTCTAATAAAATGTTCACATTTGGAATTCCCAGCAGGTAGTTTTAGGTCTACTTTTCTCACAGTTGATTAGAAATTCATCAGCACTATGCAAGCATTTGCTGCTTACACACTGTTGGAAGCATTAGAACTCCTTTGTCAGAAAAATCTCAATTTAATCTCATCGTGGGCAACATCAATACTGTTATCTCTGTGCCTATCCATTAATTCAGATGTGTTCTTTTATTTTCCCTGCAATAGCTGAAGATTAGAAATTATCTAGAAGATTAGAAGGCAAGACAGCCTGGGGCAGGAACATTTTCCAAAGGTTCAAGGTATAGTGATCACTTAACAGGGGAAAAAAGCTCATAGTAAACAAGTTCTAATTTACCTCTCTCTATTACTCACATAACACAGCTGTAGCTTCTCGTTGGATAAATTGAATCCAGTTCCAGTTCACAGATTGTTTTCTAAGCAGTAACTCCCAGTAGACCACTCACAGGACTGGCAAATCAGCTTGCAGGAAAATAAGAAAAAAGAGACACAAATAATTCTTTGGATGAACACTTAGCAGGGGAAAACTAAAGGGACTGGAAATCACAAAGGTGTCCGCAGCACCTCAGATAACGCAGGGCATTTTGGTGTTCAGAACAAATGTGTGCCTTTGGACAAAAGCCAAAGTTAGTTCTGTTTGGCTTACCAATTAAAATGAGGAAAAAGGTAAGACTTTTAAGAAATTTACAGATAAAATTGTTAAGGACATCTGAAAGAGAAGAAAAGTTCTGTTTCCTGGGGGGTGCAAGAGGAACCGATGCCTTCTGAAGGAATTTAGGATATCATTTACAGCTTCTAAATAGAGTGATTTCACTTATCCCTGTTAATAAAAGCAAAATCTTAAAATGATGGGATTTTAGAATATTTGTCAACCTCATGTGTGCATATGAATTAATGTGTATCTATAAATAAATTAAAAAAAAAATAAAGCGAACCTGTGCCAAAACATTGTTTTAAGAATTTATGGTAAGGAAAAAACTGAGAGTCCAAGGCTGAACTTTCATCACACTGAAATTTCTTTTATTTAACATACAATTTAATTATTTCAACTGTAATTTGGGCTGTATACTTTTAGTATTTACTTACAGATCTCTAAGAATTCAAGTAAGGATTGCATATATTGTCTGGAATGTCATATGGAAGTCAAATACTTTTTTTTTTGGTTGGTTTTATTTTTTTGAGGGTTGAAAGAACAGTAAGCCTTTGATTTCTTGGGAAGAAGAAATTTTCTCATAATGTGATTTTTAGTCTTGCCACAGCCTTTGGATGCAACAGGAAAATGCAAGATCTGAATTTAAGGATAGAAAATGATCATTCTCATCTGGGGATCATTTTCCCTATATACCACTGACTTAACTCTTAAACCTTTATTATTTGAGATGTCTTTCAAAAATGTCCTGGTGCTAGAGGAGTAAAATAATACCCATTTTCACAGAATTACTTGTTCATTAATCTTGCTCAGAAGCACCTCCTGAAAACTGACTGAGAACCTGGTTGCTTTTACAAGTGCTAAATATAATGATCTGGGAAAACCCCTTGTCTCAAATGAAAGGACAATTTATTTCTTCTTCCAATGTCTGCATTACCTAACTTACATTATTTATGTATTATAAATGTATTATTCATGTAATTTATCTAAAATCATTATTTAAGTAACTATAAATATTTGACTTGTTATTTATATTTATTATTTTAAGATTACCACTACAAAATCTCTGCTCTGTTACCACCTATTCTAATTATCCCATAGGTTGAAGAAAGGAAAGATAAGGAAACAATTATTTTTATTTTTATTTAAAAAAAACCCCAACTTTGCACCAGGACAGTCATAGAAAATTGATCTACAAGTGAGCATTTTTCAAGGATGGACATGTGAAAAGATTTTAATGGCAGTCCTGACCAGAACTTGTTAGGTTGGGTGTAGAATTTACAGAGAACATTACAGATGTTTATTGTGCAGGTAGCTGTGCCTATGTCAGTCATCTTGACTTTATAATCAATGGAGAGAAATATGCACCTTAAGGATAAGAAAGATCTCATTTTCAACTACATTTCAGGACAAGAATCATCTTATAGAAATAGCAGTTTCTTCTATCTGAGGAGTCTAAACAACTAAGTTGTCTCTCAAAATTGTTCGTAATTTTTGTTGATTATTTGATAATTGGATAGTACCATAACTTTGTTACAACTGCAAGTTATTGCAGGAACAGATAGTCAGTTAGAAAATACAGTTCCAGTTCATAATGCAACTAATTTTCTCAAAACCATCAAAGAAACAAAATTAAAGCATTAGGAAAGGAGGGTTTATTTATTGTACTAGTAGGAAAAGGAAGGAAGTTTGACAAGCAGAAAAACGGACAAACATACAAACAAAAATTTTCAGGTAAAACAATGAAGAATATATTATATAGAGTGAAGATTCAAAATTAAAAAGTATAGGATGACTTGAAACCTTCACACAAAATTGGCTGTACTAAGACCATGATTAATAGACATTGTTAAGGAGTTACTAAGGCTGTAATGCAGTATTAATTTTTTTCAGGAATGAACTTCATAAGTTGCTGCATACATTAAAAGATATGGAACCTCAGGGAAGCTATTTAAGAAAATTAGAAGGCTATTTTAGAAACATTATGACTTATTGTTTGGACATCATACTTCTTATGAACAGTTTTGCTAAAATTCAGTTTATTTATGTATCTGTACATATCAAGAGAGGTAGCTGAAACTACTCAAGGCCAATGTTACTGAAGAAAGTATTTCACTTTCTACTAAAAATTATGCAGTTACAGCTTTAGAATATGCAGACACCTTCTGCTCCACAATTTATAGCCTTTAGGAAAATTAGTGAATTTTATTAAGTAATGCCATTTCAAAAGTCAAAAAGATAAGATTTCTGATAGCTTTTACTTTAAATTTATAGCTGAAAACACTTAGTGGGCTCTAATGGTAGGCTCTAACAATATCACAGTAACAGTAGCTGATATGTATGAGAAACAAGAATTTAAAATGAGAATGTTTAACATCACCTATGCCTCCTGGCATCTCTCTTCCAAGCTGCTCCCAAGTCACGATAAGACCACAGATTGCAACAAAACCATTGCTTATTCATATATCTGTGTTTATCTGTTTTAAAAAGTTGTGGTTTTTAAAACCTTTTTCACCTTGAACCGGAAAATAAATGCTTTGGAATTGCATATTATACCTATCTATTCACTCTATTCTATTTAGAAATAAACTGTGCTATGTTTTTTTAGCTGATCTTTGAAACAGGTTACACAGAAATATTTTGTCTGAAAAAAAAAAAAGAATAGCATTTGATTCAAAATATGTAAAACTTCTAATCTGTAACTTCAATTGGCCACATGAACATGCCAAAATTCTTACCTTATCTGAATTTGAGATGACCATTAAAATTAGTGGATGCAAAATAGAAAACAGTATTTACTATGTTTGTTATTGATGCACCCAAGTCAGACAAACAATGGTATATAGGTGCTTACTATGCCTCAAAATACTTTATACATTACATTTTCGAAACATGCATTCTAGAAAATTCCTAGAATTGTGTAGAAAAAGTGGAAACATTATCAAACCCACGAGTTATTCACTGAAGACTTTTACTTAAAATAGCTAATATTTGCTTTTCCTAGTTCTAGCATCACCCAGCTGTTTTTTTCCTTTTAGATTCATATTTTACTGAGACTTCCTCTCCTACAGTTCTGTGATCTCTCTGCAGTAATTGATACTCTTACCTTCCATCAGACCTTGGTCGTTTGTTCCTAAGAACCTGAAAAGGACTATGGAGAGGTCAATAAATATAAGACAATCCCAGGGAGGTGAGAAGACTGGAATACTTTGTTGGACTCACAACTTTATATTTAAAGGGTTTAGGGTTTACATATTTAACAAGGGGGTTGCATATTCATTGTATTACAATTGGAGTTTTTTTACAAGGATGAGGTAAGGGGAAAACCCCCACATTTTGGGGTCTTAGGAATTACCTCATGGGAAAACTCCTACTTTATCTTGGGGGATTTTACAGGGGGGATTAGGCATTTGGATCTACCGGACTCAAGGAATACAGAGTACACACATGTAAAGGGGGGAACACAATGGGTTTTATGTAGAGATCTGATGAGATTAGGATGTGGATTTTCTGGCTTGGGCAGGACATGTGATAACATCATGTAAGGAGTTTCTTTACATCCTGCTGAAGAAGGTAAGAGGAGTCCACAGAGATGAGGTCAATGAAAAGGGGATTTTCCAGCTTCTGTTCCCCATGGCCTTCTGCAGAGACCACTCAAATTTCTTTCAGCAGATATCATATTTTGGAACCTAACAGGATTGAAGTAGATAAACCCCGCTGTCTGGATGATTGAAGGCCATGAGAGTGTCCAGTTGTGTCCTGAGTCATGTCTGAGGCCCTGCCATAGTTGGTCTGTGGTTGTGACTGTCAGTGGTGAGTCAATAACTAAGCGATTCCAGGATGGGGTAGAAACTGGAATAGTTTATTGAACAAGGGAACACAATTTAAGGGCCTTGGGGGTTGGATATATTAATGAGGAGGACGAGCTATGTTAATTAGGGAATTACACAAGTTTTTACTACAGTTACCCAATGGATTAATATTTCCCTCAATCAGGATTACATGGGGGGGAAGAGGATAAAGGGTTTTAAACATGGTCTGATAAAATCATCTCAAAGTCGTTTCTTATTTTGCTACAGGAGCCAGGCTAATCCAAATGGTTGAACATCAGCAGGTCTTGTGAGGAGGGCCCAGTCCTTCAGGTCATGGGATTCCTCTCAACCCCTGTTTTCCAAGGTTTATGGCTCAAGCCCACTAAGCTCCTTTCTGCTGACAGCTGGGTTTGGGCTCCTACAATTGTTGATGTGGCACAGGAAAATACTGTATAGTTTCACTGTCAGCAACTGAACCTTGGAAAGAAGAACAATTTAGGACAGGAACTGAGCCCTGGAAAGAGAAACAATGGATTAGGTGAACTGGTGGGAACTTGACCATTGAAGAGAACAGCAGAGCTGTTGCTGGCACGGAGCTGGTTCCATGAGCCGTTGTGGTCTCGGTTCGCGTGAGTTTGGGTAAATAAAACCAAACCAAGCAATTCCTCAGCATATGCTCAAAGTCTGTAGGGGTTTACAATGAGAGATTACAGCTATTACTGAAGCATGGATTCACAGTCAAAAGTTAGGCTCTTTGTTTTGTAGAAAATGAAATAAAAAGTTCCTTATAGCAAACACTTATTCAACGAATAACTGGTTTTTAAACGCCACATTTTGTTTTCCTTCAGTTCCAATCAATATTTTATTTCTATGCCCCTATTTTCAATGCTGTCCAACTCAATCCTTTCATGTTACAAGGCCTGTTTTCCACAATAATATATGACTCTAGTCTATATAAAAAATTTTCAATTACTTTAAAAATAAATATGCCCTAGTTTTCCACATCAGTTGTTGATAAACTTAAGCCTTTAAGTAATGCAAATCCAGCTTACATATATTTCAGTGTCTTATAAAAAGGATTCAATCATATTAGTGTAAATTGCTAAGGTTGCTGAATTTTTAGGGCATTACAATTGATTTGGAAGAATATATACATGAAGTATTCAAGAATATAATGGAAGTAATAAAACTACCAGAAAAGTCCAACCAATCTACTCTGTGGATAAACAATCAGGAATTTGGCAAACAAAATGGAAAATATGTCCATTGCTATAAATCAACTTAATCTTTTTAACACATATACTGCTATGCATCATTGGACTGCTTTCTTGCTGGGTAACCTGAGACACCAGTAACACTGTTTCCAAACACCTTGCATTCTTCATATACTTGCATAATCACCATTACAGCTGTGAAGATAATGGACTTCTTTTTTGTTTGGTTCATTTTCTTTTTTAATCTTCAGTTGAAAAAAAAAGATCCAAAATTGTTTAAGTGCATTTCATAATTTAAAAAATTAATAAATCTTAATTAGGATTACATGATCATTAGATATATTTGAAAATTCTGTTATTTTTTATAACAAACTGATGAAGTAATGTAAAAAATATAAAAATATAAAAAATTATTTTTCTGCAGAATTTATTGGAATAGTGTAACTTAATAAGCACATAAAGCATTTAAAACACAGACTACTAGAAAGAAAAATATTTTATTCTAACAATTGTGCTTACAATATAAGTATTAATTTAGTACAAATCAATTTGTCATGAATGAATTTGGTCCTGAGTTTTAACAATATTTAACAATGCTCAGAAAAATTGTTAAAGTAATGTCCATAGTACATTTAAGTTTCAAATAAATACAAATAAATTGAATGTCTTAGACTTTTTCCTTTCACTTGTAATCTGAAAGATATCCTTATTGCTTACAGAAATTTCTGAGAGCAGCAGTTTGGGCTAACAAAACAATCTGCACATAGAAACACTGAAAGCTTCATTTCAGCTGAGTGTTTGTCTTCTATTTCAAAATCATCAAAATTATCAGAAAGGTGTCACCCAACAGCTGATTCCTCAAGCACGTTGACAGATGTCTGCTTCGAAATACCTGCTGGGTGGCCAATGGATCAGTTAAATTATGTTGTCATCTGAAGAGAAGGACTAGGCTGCTAAACTGGATGTGAACACTGGATGCTCAGTGACCTTTGCATGGAAATAGTGCTTCTACCCATAAACATTTTAAGGTCATGGGATTTATTCCAGTTCCTCACAAAGGCTGACATTTTGCAAAAGCCAGGAGCAACTCTGTGCTGACTTTTGTTACCGAGGAAATATCTCCCTTTGGTATCCATTAGTCTGGGTCAAACTAATTCAGAATTTAAGGCCATTAGACTTGATAAAGTTTCAGAAGGAAAAGGACTTTTACTGTTGCAGATGGTGGAGTTGCACCAGGAATACCTTTCATCTTCATTTTGTTTTGAGAATTTATACCCTGGATACTTTGATAATGAAATTTCTTCAAAAAGACAGAGGTGCACAGAAAACCAACAGCTTGTCCTTCATTCCCTGTCACTCTGGTCTTCTGCTGATGGGGCAGTAAATAAATCACTTGCAAGAAAATTGGTCTTTGTCAATCCCCTCTGACTTGTGCCTCAGGTATTTTGGGAATACTGTGGTTTCCAGACACATTCAGATTTGCATCCTGATGCATTAGATTATTAGGACTTTACCCTTGCTTTTTTATGACACAGATGGGCTCTTTGTTTAAAGATCCCAAGCACAGATAAAAAAAAAAGTGAGTTGTGAGTATACCAACACAGAAACAAATATGACTAGAAATTAGAGATGAGAGAACTTTTTCAAGTGTACGAAACCTAAAAGGTGTTTATTTTTTTCACACACTTTACCAATTTAAAAATTGATACAATGTGTATTATTGGTGAAAGATAATGCTGAAATAACAACTCAAAAGAGATGGAGAAAAAAAAGCAGAATTTTTATTGTTCAAAATCAAAATTAAGTTATGAACATAAAGTCACAACATCAACAGATACCAATATTATTGGTATATATTCTGGTAAACAGAATCACAGACACAAACCCACATACTCTTGCATGCAAAGTCATATATTTTAAATTAGTCTATGGTGGACTACATGGGAAAATACGACTTAAATCTTTATAATTTTTTATTTTTGACGTGTATGAGATCCCAAGAAAGTGATGCCTTTTCTACTTTTTTTTCTCATTTGCCTCCTTTTTTTCTTTCCCATTTCTCATCATTCTACATTTTAGTTATTAGACCAAGTATTGTGATAAGGAGTAGAGAATTCAATACAGTTAGAATGAATCTACAGAGTCTGACCCCAAGTTTTGTACTGTCTCTGAGTTTTTTAATCTAGTTAATGAATAAAATTGTGGAACATAAAATATATTTATACAATTTTAAGTTCGTGAATGGTGCTTTATAACTCACTTGGTAAAACTGAATGTTAAAGGGGAGGTTGATGTTATTGAATAACCTGGGATAAAAATATCTAATATTCATAAAGATCTGATAAAAATTATATTTGAACCCTGCTTTAGTCTTAGGGGATTGCAACACTGAATGTCAGGAAGAAAAAGATCTGAACTTCCAGAGTATAAAAAATATAATTAGAATTGATATGTTAAGATGCTGCATATCTTCATCATTGTTGACACATGGACTAAGATCAACTTTAAGCTTAATAAAAAAAAATGTGAAGTGCCTGTTCTGTATAAAAATTAAAAATATGTATAATAAATCTCAACCTGGATTCTTGCTGTTCACAAAATCCTTTCAAATACTTGAATATTCGAACCTGGAGATTTATCTTGGATACAGTTTTAATAGAGATTTTACCATAACCTAGTTATATTCCATGTGAAATGTATTACTTTATCATTTTAAAAATGGAAATGTGGTTATAAAGTACCATCATTATATTTTGTTAGATAAATCCCTAGGCACTCCAGCTTTTGCTCTTTGTATGTTTTCTGCATTTCTGAGTAAATTCTGAAGTATAGGGTTTCAGTATTAAAAAAAAAAAATTAAATCTTCTCGGAATTAATTATATAACATCAAGTTTTCAAGGTTGGTGTTTATGCATTTAGCCTAAACTGAATTGACAACCACACTCCACAAAAACAGAAGAGTTTCTCCACTGGAGAAGAAATGAAGAGAAGAACTAAACAGAAAAAATAAAGACTGGAGAGTCTTACTTCTCAGAATTCCACATTACAAAATTCACTTGGTAAGGTATTTTTCCTTCCCTTTAAAGTGATGTAGACAATTAAGTTCTTAGTATGTTTTTACATTTATAGGCAGGATAGACTCACATTTGATAGCAAGAAAACACTGTACACATATGTATATGCATACTACAGTATTAAGTATATGTAAATACACCCAAAGTTGATGCAGATTTTTATTTTTTTATTTACTTGTCTGCTGATATCTATAAAATTTCTGATCGGGCACAGAGAAGTTTTGTCAACTCTGAAGCCATGCATAAAACTCCAGGCCTCATACCAGGAGAATTTTACTTTTAAAAATACACAAGCCTCCAAAAATTCACCCACTGAGTATTTTGAAGAGCCCTCGGTCCTTCAACACCTTGAGACAAAGGAAAGAGAAGATGGCGTCCGTGTTTTCTCAGGAGATACTTTTGCTGATGGATTTAGAAAATGTGGGAGAAAACAAGAGGTCTTGGCAGAAGTTTAAGAGGGTAAAACTTTTAAAAACAACCAGAACAAAGGACACACACACACACTTGAGCTGGTTCCGACCCAAAAATATAATAATCCAGGGTCTCACACCATAGAGAAATATCCTTATACTACAAGTACAGGACTGTAATCTATATGAAAATTTTTAAAAAGGCAGATCTTAAAATCATGGAATAATAGAAAGCTTTATGTTGTAGGAGACCTTAAAGGTCATTTAGTTCCAACCCTCTGCAATGGGTTAAACAGGAGCCAGGCCTAAAAGAGTTAACTGAGATATCTTGGCCTGCTAACAAACCCCAATACCTGTGTTGCTGCAAGAACATTTTAGGAGCACTGGTTAAGATCATGTTCTGTTCTGCTCACTGGACCAAAGGCCTTACTACAGAAAGAATAGGAGTAGTACACACACAGTAATAAATTAGGTAAACTAGACCTTTGAATAAGATCTAGAAGGCCCAGAGCCAGGATTTTCAAGCTTGAAGAATTCAGGTCACCTCATTGAAGAGGTCAGATTGAGGAAGACGTCCATGGCGACCACCAGAGGGATGAAGGCTTGAGGAGAAGACCCCACAGTAGAAGACTGGGCATGTCTAGAAAGACTCTGCCCAGAGACCAGCCTGCTTATTAATATTTATAATAAATGATGTAAGCATGTATCTAAAGTGCAGAAAATAGCTTGCTTCTGCACTTTCAAGTAGGGCAAGTTTGTCCAGTGCAAGGTGTTGTAGTGGTTTGAACCAGGTTTTTCCCCTGAAGCTAAGAAAGTGGTAAAACCCCAGGGGATGGTGACCATTGAAGTTTTGAAGTTTTACCCAGTGAACGCTTCTGCAAAATATAAACATATCACAAACAGAATGGAAGAGAAAGGAGTTGTAGTTTGGTGGTAGAAGAAAGTAGCCATGTTGTGAAAGCCATGAGCAGAAAAGGGCAGGAGCCCCTGGGGGGACTGCAGAGACTTGGAACAGTGTTAAACTTGGCCAGGTGTCTGTAGCTGAAAGGCTGGAAGTTTTCTCTCCACCGTGGGCAGTGGCAGGAGTAGCGACAACCAGCACTGACGGGAGAAAAAGTGGCGGCACAGAGCCAACAGATAAGAGAGCAGCAAACAAACATGCAGCAAAGCAGACAGAACTCCTGGAAGGAGAACCGAGAGAAAGCCAGCAGAGAGTAGAACTAGGTTCTACAGAGAGAAAGTTTGGGGGTGAGAACTGCAAAACTCCCCTAAACTTTCTTTGAGATCCCTCAAAATGGAGGGGGTGGACTCTTACTGATTAGAAGTCCTAAATGGGTAAAGGAGCTAAGAAGCTCCGTTGTCCTGAGAGCTCAGCCAGGACACTGTGTAGGAGGTTGACCTTGAACCCTCCCTTGCTGCAAGCTACAGAGAACCTCGCAGCCATCTTGAGGCAGGGCACAGAAGCTCTGCAAGGGGCTGAGTCCCCTGAAGATACCAGACTGTCACGAAGACCCCTGTGCTTTGTGATATGACTGTGGTGGAACGACCTTTGTCTGGGGTGAACGTAGCCCACGAAGGATCCCTTTGCCTGTGTCAAGGGGCCGAGGGGCTTGGATACCCCCTCATGTGTACTGGAAGAGATCCAGCTACTGCGTAGAAGAAGAGAACCTGCTACCTTAGAGATTGCTGCTCTGAAGAAGGATCTTTCCTTCTTCCCTCCTGGACTATTATTTGGAGGGGAGAAGAGATTTGATCCGTTGTAAATACTTATATGTCATGGTAGAGATCGCTAAGATTGTATATAATGTATTGCAGTATTTATTTGTGCAGTCATTGTAATATATTCCCTTTCCCCCCACTTTGAGTCTGGTGTGTTTGTCTGGAAAAAGCCATCTCACATTGAGTTGAGATGTGGGAGGGGGGCTTGGACTAGGGAACTGGATTTTGGGAATCTCAAACCATGACAGCTGGCTTGCTCTCAACATTGAATAAACAAATACCTTGCTGTTTAAAGATAAAAAAAAATATCTGAACAGTTTCTCGAACCAAGTTTTTACGGAATCATGGGCAGGGACACCTTCTCCCAGCAGGGACACTTTCCATGGGCAGAGTTGTCTTCCACTACCCAGGTTACTCAAAGATGCATCCAAACTGACCTTAAACACTTCCAGGAATGGAGCTGGCACAATTTCTCTGGGCAATTTGTTCTGGTGCCTCACCACCCCCACAGTAAAGAATTTCTTCCTCATATCTAATCTAAACCCACACTTTCTGTTGAAAGCCATTCCTCCTTTTCCTGTCTCTACATGACCTTGTAAAAAGACCTTCTTCAAAAGATCTTCAGCTGTGTCAATCAGTTGGAATTTCAGAAGCTTAGCATACTTTACAGCTATTCCATTGCAAAATATTTCTCTCAAAAAGCAATTTTCACACATAGAGTATGTCATGCCTACACACAAAAATGGAGAAAGCAATGAAAACAGCATAAGAATTGTAAACTTAGTTTAAATACTAATAACTTTGGAAATCGTTGATCACAATCAGTAATCATTGGTCATTTCTTTAAGAAATACTGTGCTCTGTACATCTGAAAATAAAACGTTCAACCTATTCAATATTTTAGGGGCCATGGTAAAAAGAGGAGGTTTTGGACACCATTCTGCAAATTCTTTTATGCTAATGGAGGACTTTCTTTATGAAGTTTCCTGGCATTTTTGTAGGCCTGACACACATGTGGATATGAAATGCAGTTGTTGTACATTGAAGTGTAATTATTATCTGACACAGAAAGATTCAAAACCTCGAAAATCAACAGGAAATTTAATTATAATTTTAAATAATTTTTCGAGATCACAACTTTAAGTCTGACGTGTGAATTCTAGAAAGAGAGGAAGAAGTTAATGAATTCAGAAGCCTATATTCTCCTCGTATACTTAAATGTAATGAAATTATTTATATAACATATTATATAAAAGTAGAGTATAATTTCAAAATGGAGCATTTGAATGGCATAAGAACCTGTTACAAATGAACTGCAAGTATTTTTATATTGTTAATTTTATAAAAACAAAATGAACTTCAGCATGCACGTGGTGGTCATGAAGGGTATTAATACATTTAACAAATTGTACCCTAACCAAAATAAGGATCAAAGTAAAAACTACCCTCTCCTTTGTTGTTCTAGTTTGACCCAAATTTAGTGGTTTACAAATACACTGCTCATTTTTGTTTCTTCCAGTTTAATTTTCCTTTTGATACTGAAATTTCCTGTATGCAAAAATGAAGAAGTCATATGCCTCATATCACCTCTTATCACTCTGTACAAGTCCTCTTTCAATTTTAATGATTTCCAGTTTCTTTCTAAAAAGGGGGATTCTTGCTGAAATTTACTGCTCTTATTAAATCCTCATTATTTCCTTTCTTTTAATCAAGAGTCAGTACTGGAAAGGTATTACTTGACTCTAATAGAGATTTACTCCTACCATAGTTGCCAGACCTCTTTTGTCAGTTTTATTTTTCTCCTCTCTCTCTCTCTGCCCTCTCCTTTCTCATTTATCAGACTTTTTACTACAATTAAATGTTAAACCTCTGAGGTTCAACCGTTCCATTCCTTCAGGAATTAGAGAAAAATTAGACAGCAAGAGAAAGTGATTTTAAAACTAAATGGTTAGAGAAGCAATCATTTTTTAAAATTAGGCTTACTCTATTTTGTGTCTTCTTTTTACCCATCTTGTGCTCAAATTCATTGATCCTCTTTTGAGAACTGATCTCAAAGAAAAAAAAAAGTCCTCCCCACCAATATTTGTGTTTAAAAGTAAAGCTCTGCACTTTGTTTACTGCAGACATAAAAGGGAATTTACAACAGCAGCTCAAATGAAAGATAATAGAAGTGCCTCAAAATGTTGTAGGATATGGCAGGGAACTTTTATGTCTTCATGAATTGAAAAGACCGTGAGACAAGTGAATCATCAGGAATAAGATCAATAATGTCCCACTCGAAATATTCTATGGAGAACTTCAGTCATTCATGGAATTTAAATATATGTTTGACTAGGAATAAGGAGAGAACAGAGCTACTAAGGAAAAGAGATAAAATGCAGAAGGTAAGGATTTTTTACTTTTATTTCTGCTAAAGGGGATCTGGTTTTCTGGTAAACAGACTTGGAAACAGAGATCAGAAGCAGCATTTCACACACAAGGGAAAAAAAAAAAAGAATCAAGCCACCCAACCCAAAAACAAACCAAAAAAAAAGCCAATGAAGCCAAAGAAAAGTTCAGAAATCTTCATACCTGACAGAACAAGGAGGCAGATATCATTTCTCCCGTTCTTTAACACATTTAAAGGCACAATAGGGGGGTGTCAGCAGTGGATTGAAGATTGACATTTGAGAAGAAATTTTAAAAATAATGCACCATTTTCTTTAGTATGGTATTGTCTAACTTCTTACTAATGATGGATGCAAATGCTTCCAAAAGTTACGGCAAAGAAAAACGACTGTTGCAATACTGTAATAAGAAAGAAGGGTGTGGTGGAAAGAAGCTTTGAAACACGAAATATTTCTGGAGATTCGGTAAATTAACTTTTTAGTGTAGGAAATGAAAATTACAGTAAGGAAGAAGATATTATTTGATCTCAAGAACTGGGAAAACACTAATATGTTAATTGATGTTTCACTGCTCCAGAAAACAGGGAAAACCTGTTTCTAGATAACTGGATTTTAATCTGCAGCCATAAACAGCACTGAGATGCTGTCCAAAGTATATATGGTAAATAATACAGTAAAAAATAACACATACACATGCACAAATAAATTAGTATTTTTATGATCAAAAAATATCAGTGAACGTATGTCTGAGTATTTAAAGTGCCTTCATGAGCTGCAAGTTACTCAATATTTAGAAACCTGCACAGAATGATACAGTTAGAATATCATGTGGAGATGGATATTTCTGATATTTCTGATATAACCTCTATTCCCTTAATCATATTTTTGGCCCTCCACTGGACCCTCTCCAGTAGTTCCTTATCTTTCTGTACTGGATACAGATGTTCCCTGTAAAGTTTGAAAGGTTAAGACCATATGTACTCATATAAAACATAGCCATGGAAAACATAAACCCCCCTTTTCTATAGAGGTTGTTAAAATCACTATCAGCATATAGTGCTTAATGACAGCACAGAAAGAAAAAATGGGTAAAAACACAAGTTAAATTAAATGCAAAAATATGCTGATTAGTGCAGAGCCTTTCTTTGTGTGACTATTTCCAAAGGAGATTTATAAAATTAATTTTTAACTGAAAGTAAATTTCATTTACTTTCTCTGCACTGCCCCAGAATAGCATTTTCCCTTGTTCATAACTCATTTCCCATTTGTTTCTTGTCTTCCAGAACTTTGTTTTTTTCCTTTGAGCTTACAATTTAGGAATACAATATGTATGTCTGAGGCTTTGTGATGAAAAAAAGTCTGCACTCAGTCAGCAGTCTTTTATTTCACTAACATTTAATTGGGCAGCCCAGTGGCATAAAAGAAATGCACTGAATAACTAATTGGCAATCCAAAGTTTAGGATAGGTGTCAGAATGCCAGGGTGTGCAAGTCTGTACTTACAAAGCATCCATCACTGTTTTTCATGGGTAAATGAAGGTTACAGCACATTCATAAAAGGTTTTACTCACATATTGAGGTTTACAGACTGTGTAGGAGTACATCTTCTCAAAAGCAGGAATTGTTGGGGTTATTTCTAAATCTTTTGCTTTTGTTGAAATTGGTTGTAATCGGTTGTAATTGACCTTTTCTTTGGAGATAAATACTATATGGTATCTATTTACAAAGAATTTTAAAACTCCATATAATATTCTGTTCTAAACCTAGAATAATCAGTTAGTAGATTTGACTTGAAAAGTGAGATGTAACTGATTAAATTTTCAGTGAATTTTTTTATGATTGTTGCTGTTTATGTTTGTGTTACTTTTCTTTCTTTCAAAACCTTAATGGACTTAATCCTTAAAGCCTTTCTGTTGAAATCTATAAGCACGAGGTCAATTTGATGTGGTAGTGTATTTAAATAAAAATAAAATCTAAAAGCCTAGTGCAAAGATCATTTTTTTTTGTACTTTATTTTCCTCTGAAATGTTCGTTTCAATCATGCTGAATGAGGGTAGTGGAAAAATTTACTCACATGTAAATGCTAAATATTAATACTAGATTATCTTCTTTGTTTTCACAGGAGGGGGGAGATTGATTCTCAGAAAGAAACAATAGTTACATCTATCAGGAAAAAAAAACAGGTGCTTTCCTACTTAAATTACTATATGATTCTAGATACAATATATATGCTTCATTTCCTGAAACCTGACTTCTTGTTTTTGGATAAGTATCTCTAACAGTATTTGATTTAATAGAGTCAAAGTTCAGAACTGCTTTCACGGGAACAGGCACTAGAAGCTTCTCTGATTTTGTGCAGGGTCCAGTACCAGAGATATTCCCTCAAAATATGAGTTATTCTAGGGAATCCAGTCAAACCCCTGGTGAAAGTGAAAATAGAAAGTAATTAGCATATGTTGTTCTACTCTTCCAGCTCCCCAAAATTATATTCTTCCCAAAAGAGCTGCAGACAATAATTAGCTATCTAGAATCTCATCAATTTGTGTACTCGTGGTTTTAAAAAGTTAACTTTCGTTCTCATTTTACATCATAAGTGGAGATTTCATTTAGCAGTGAATTCTTTTACATATGACCAGCAGCACGAGTGCTTCAATATTTAGTCATAATTTCTATACTTTGATGTGACTGCAGTTCAAATGCAAGTATGTATAAAAAAAATTAAAAGTTGTAGTCTCAAAAATCCCCTGAGATGGGTACCTTTTTTAAAAGCATATGCATTACTTATGTTACAATTTTCTCTAGTTTCTTGGAAAAGTCCTATATCTAAGATAGGATGATGACACAAGGTAGTCTCTCAACCAAAGATGAGAGAAGTTCATCTAGGACCAGTAAACTTGGTGAACTTTGTGAACAAAATAAAGACTTCATTCCTGTTGCTTGCAGTGATCTCAGCTTTCGTGAGGAAATCACATGTATCCAAAAAATGGGCAGAGTTCTGTCATAACATGTAATTTATGTCTATGTCAGTGTGCAGATGTGTTACTGTAGAAGGTTTGCTACAGACTGGATATTCTGTCAAGCTTCTGTAGCTAATAAATACCCACCGACAGAAAAATCCACCAAAAGTGGCTGTAATTAGACATTGCAGTACCATTGCAGTAACATCCCATGTTACTGGGAGAGATTTGTATATAATCCTCCCAAAAAGATTTTCTTCTTCTCTTCAACTGCATTATAACATTTTTGTAGTTTTTTATCGTTTAATAAACAACACAAGAATTTTATTTCAACATCAGGATTTGAGACGAAAGAGAAAAACAAAGATTTTGAGTCACGAGACCTTAAGCTGAACGATTTCTCCCTGCTCCGGTCTCACCTGGAATCAGTGTAAAAGCCAAAGTTATCTTTGTTTTAAATATAACTTGGAACCTTCTACCCCTTTGGTCCTTTTGGAATGGCAGCGGACAGGAGCTGAAACACAACAAGTTTGTGACACTGAGTTTGTGAAAAGTCTTTGACCAAGTTACACAACTTGAAGTCTTTGAAACAGCTTCTGTCCAGTGACCAGCAGTTTATATACATACATTGCAACCAAGAGTTATTTGTCAAAAGTATCTCATCAGGGACCCAAGACAGGAGATCTGAACTTAGTTCATGGTTTTCGTTAATTCCAAAATAAAACCTTCTTCCTCTCAGTCACAACTTTCTGTAAGAGTCATTGTTGTAATCACGTTGCCTGTGAGTCAGATTGTGTGGTCTATATTAGCCCAAAACCACCCAAATATAGGCTAATCTTCAATGGAATAGTACCATGGCTTCATTTAGTCGTTTTTAAAGATAACACAGACCATTGCATTATTTTGTGCTTCAATTCAACATGATGCATCTTTCAGATTCCAGTGTAACAACTCCCTTTTCTGCTTTGTTAGTCACTCAAATTTAACTCCTAAGTCAGTTGTCCAGTTTTAAACCCCTGTTAATCAAGTTTATCCCTGAGGAATAAAAAAAAAAAAAACCTCATTATATCCACTCCAACCATTATCAAGTCTCATCATTTATCACATGAAGATAGGCCACTCTCATAACTATTTCCTAGCCCCTAAAAAACCCCCTGCAGCTTGTTCCCAACAAGTTTCCTACTTTGTGATAAATTCTATTTGATTTAAAAAAAAAATAAATCAACTTATCTCCTCTCAGAAAAATCATAATATATTTGTTTTCCGCAACTGCTAACCTCACTTCCCGTGTGCTTAGCAAAAATTTCACCGAATCACATTAAGCAGTCCAAAAAGTTACGAATTGCAGAGTAGTGATTGTTTGTTTACTGTTAGGGGAGAAGGCAGTTTTCTTATTTGAGAAAATATGTTGATGCACTTTAATTTGGCTTTGGAGGCTTCTTTTTTGTGGCCACCACAACCAGTTGGGTGGCCCAGAGTATCAGCTGACTTCTCCCACCTTCAGAATCCTAAATATGATGCTGGGTACTCAGGGACAAGTCCACTCATACAAACTATATTAAAATGTCACTACCTGTTATTTTGCTCAAGCACTGACTCCCCTTTTCTTGGAGAGCTCACATATGTTAAATTATACATTTGCCCTTTCATGTCGAGCCAATCCCAAGTATTTGGTCTGCTCTTTATGGCACATACAGCATAATTACTCATATTGCCTTCCTCCCTGCATATTATATTATTGTGCTAATGCTATTTATCACCTTCATGCATGATAGTTCTCCAACCCCCAAAATTTTCACATTTTCTTCTCTTACTTGTCTGCCTTTGAGTCACCTCCCAATTCACAATTCTTAACAGCCTTTGTTTTCTTCTCTACATGTAAGTTTTTTTGCTTGCATGATAGAGTTAGCCCTTCATATTTCATCTCATAATTCCTTCTATAATGAATGGTCATTTGAAACAGAGTGAGTGCCTGATACTTTCCATGAGGCAAAGAATCACTGTGACAGCTCTCCCACACAGCTACTCTTTAAACTCTCCAGTTTAAGCAGAATTTATAGGCACAGACAATTAATCACATTTTTTTTCTGGACCTTCACATAGTGCCAGTAGAAAAGTGGAGCGTGGTAGGCAGCTTGGAGAAAATAACATGGAGTTTAATGGCAAAGGTTATTTGATCAGCTGAATTAGTCTTCAATTGCTCAAGTGAAAGTCAATATGGTTGTGATAGTGGTACAGTTATTGGATGACATTCTTGTGTGATTTTCATGATTTAACCTCAACCAGCAACTAAGCCTGACATGATTTCTTTCTCACTCCCCCACAGTGGGATGGGTGAGAGAATCAGGGGAGAAGAGCAGAAGTGAGAAAACTCTTGGGTTGAGATAAACACAGTCTAGCAGGTAAAGCAAAAGCCACACGCTCAAGCAAAGCAAAACAAGGAATTCTTTCACTACTTCCCATGGGTAGGCAGGTGTTGAGCCACCCCCGTGAAAGTAGGGCTACAGGAGTCCTGGTTACTGGGAGAGATTTGTATATAATCCTTCCAAAAAGATTTTCTTTTTCTCTTCAACTGCATTATAACACTTTTGTAGTTTTTTATCTTTTAATAAACAACACAAGAACTTTATTTCAACATCAGGATTTGAGACGAAAGAGAAAAACAAAGATTTTGAGTCATGAGACCTTAAGCTGAACAATTTCTCTCTGCCCCAGTCTCACCTGGAATCAATGTAAAAGCCAAAGTCATCTTTGCTTTAAATATAACTTGGTTTTAAAAGAAGTCTTGAAATGGCATTTATAGATTATATTTTGTGTCCTATGAAACTCAGTTTTAGTCTTCAGGGGTTATTCTATTGAGTATGACATGAAAAATATAGAATGTTATCTTCACACCATACTATAGAACTTCCTTTTATCTGAGTATATAATCGTATCTATTCTCAGATGAAGTTACTGAAATACTGACACAATTCATGAAAGAATGTCAGGATTACTTTTTTTCAATGGGTAAGAGTCATACAGGGAATAGAAGAAAGGGGCATTGCAGGTGAGATCTTCACTGATATAGAAACTCTCAAGAAAGTGTAATTTATAGCACTTGACCTGAAGAAAAAAAAAAAACAACCAAAATAACAAATGAATGAGGTTAGAGAAATAAAACAAGTGGTAGAGCAATAATATTAGGAGAGAAGGATAAAAATTTGAAATTTGTCTTGCAAACTTTGCTGACAAATTCAGGGTAAAAGTCGGTCTCAAGATAAAAGTCTGTGCCAGATAGAGGTCTGAATAGAAGATGAGAGTCTTTTCTTTCCTTTGGTTACCCTGTAAAGTCTGGTTAGGGTAGGCTCTGGAAGATTAATCCTCCCAGGCTGAGAGATTAGAGAATGAACTGAAGATGTACTGAGATGAGCAAATCAAGTCAGAGACAAAGCAACTGCTAGGCCATACACATAATTTTGGGAATGCACATTATAACACAACTTCAGCGGGAATTTGAAGAGTACTATGTTTGCATTGTCTGCTGACAGAGTAGATAAGTCCAGGTAAGGCTTTGTGTGCATGGTGAGACAAAACAATGCGGATTAGAAGATGTAGGAAAAAGAGAGGAGCAAGGATTAGTGCTCTTCTACCTGAACCCTAATGAAATATTTACCTGACTTGGGTAAGAAACAGCTTTCAGGGCTGCATGGTCTCTTTTGGCAGCTGCAAGCCACCTCACAAACTTCAGATTCACCTGAAAGTTTACACTTTTTTTCAGTCCTCTTATATTCTTTTCTTCACATCCTCTACGTTCCAATTATGATTTCCACAGCCAAGTATTCAATGCCAAAGAAAAGTCAGGCATTAGGCAAAAAAATTCATTAAGAATATGTTTTGTGATGATGTTGGTGGACTGAGAACATTTCCCAGCTCCCACTGCAGCCACCACTGGATGTTGAAGAGCTGCACTACCACAAGTCATGCCTTCTGCAGGAAGCAAATCCATGTGCTCCAGTCCTTAGAGAAGAAGATAAAAGCCCAGGATTGCCCAAGAGTTCATCACCCGGATGTGTTAGACATGCCCTGCAAGTAAATAAAAAGAAGTATTTAAAGAATGATTCTCTCACAAGCATCAAAGTGCAAAGAAGATAGTTAACCTAAAAGAGAAAATAGCACAGACTTTTTTCTTAGTTTATCTAGTCTATTTTTTATGAGTTGTTTTGTTGTCTTGTTTTTCAAGCACTTAGATCACTTGATTAACCTTGCAGACCACGATTTAACATCTGTAACACCAGTGAGGGATCAGTAAAAGGTCCTGACAATAGGTAAGGTATAACTCTATTTTGCTTTGTTTACTTTGTGTTTGATGTTAAACTTCCTCCCTGAAGCTGAAACAAACCCAGCTAGTATTTCAAGCAGATGCTGAGACTCAGATACATAAAACTTCCATGGACAAAATATTTTACCCCCTTAGGGGATGTAAGATCATATGCTGCTGTTGGTTCTTTCCTCCGCAAAGAGCAGCCTAGCAGCAACTATTTTATGGTTCTCCAAGTCACTGTCTGAATAGAAGATGAAAGCAGAAGTGTCCTGTTCATATATTACTGTAAAAAATTATTTAAGATGTCTGAGTTCTGCAAATGGACAATCTTTCTTCCTCTGAGAAGGGAAAAATGATTCTATGCAAAGAATTTTTTTTTTTTGGTGTAAATCAAAAGCACTAAAACAAATTCAAAGAGAAAATCAGGAGCGTGGGAAGCAGGACCTCCTGTGTCGTGGCAGCTCCATGATTTTTGCAAGGTTGTGTGAGATTGCTCCTTAATCTTTCATTAATTATTTTTTTTAATTATACATATGAAGTTGAATGAAACACGGTTTAAAACTTTATCCAGGTTCTAAAACCTTCCACCCACCCCACAAATACATAATTATATATACACACAGACAGATTTTTCACAACAACCTTGCCTATTATTCCCATAGTCGGGACAAATGGAAAGGACACATGGGGTTTTTTTGTTGTTGTTGTTTTCTTTTTGTTTGTTTGTTTGTTTTTTAATTCACATCTCCAAAATTTTTCTTGTTGTCACAAAATTAGCTTTGAGGAAGTAGGAACCACTTATAACTAAGACTATATTCACTCATTAAAAAACCACAAAATTTCCACAAAAGCACGAACCCACAAAACTGTATTTGTTTACCTTTCAGTTGAGTTGACTAAGGGAGAAAAGTAAAAACGAGATTGTTTGGTTGTTCTCCACTGAACTGCCCCAACTAAGCCACTTCTTTAGTTGTTTTTTTTTTTGTTTGTTTGTTCGTTTTTCCCCCCTCTCGTGTTTTTTTTTTTTGCCTTTGATATCTTCAAATAACTTCTGAAGTGTTTACATTTACATAATTACAGAGTATTTCTGGCCTTGCCAGATTGGTCTGGCCTTGCCTTTTTTTTCTGTTCTTCAGTTACTTCAGAAAAGTGGGTTTTGCAAAATGAGGTAACAGCTCTAAAAATGCACATATAACTTTCCTGAGTGCTTACAAAGACAGGTACATTTTTCATTTAGAATTAGGTGGGAGGAACTGGACAAATTCCTCTCACATCCAAACAACAAAAACAGCAACTCAGAAATTTTTTTCTGTGCATTTAAACCATGGAAAATTTCTTATTATTAAATCATTAATTTTTAGTAACACTAAAAATACATGGAAAATTAAGAATTCTATTTTGATGTGCTATCAACTTGGGAGAACATTGCTTGTTCTTTCTGGTGAGAGGTTTTTCTTTAAGGATAACACAGGCAACTCCAGAAACCAAATACTGGGCTGCAAAAAAAAAAAAAAAAGTTTCTGAGCAAATAATAATGCTCTGAAGCATGACAGCAGCAGTAATTAATTTATTTAAATGATAAGAAATGATTACTCTGAATTTGTCAGTCCTTTACCTTATCACACTTCAGGGGCCTTCTCTGCTAAGAGGAAATCCTGTGTTTCCTGAGGAAAAAAATGGCATTTCCTGATGCTTTGATCCAGGTTCTTTATAGATTAGAGTAGCCTGGGGATTTGCCTAACCTATGGTCACTGAGGATCCACCTGTCATATGTGGAGCAAAATACACACTTGTCTTCCCATTTTATTAAGAGGGAACTGTAAATTGTGTTGAGATACCACCCAGCTACTTCTATTCCTTGTTTTTTTGACCACACAAGACATAGCAGGTTTTCTTCCTCCATACACACATATATTCGTTTTATATATATATGTAATTATATATAATTATATAAAGGAAACTGAACAGTTCAGCAGACTTATTGCTCATTATTGTTTGTGCACTTAATAACACTAACCAATACCAAAACCTGATACATGGTGACTTCAAATTACCACCAAATTACAATTTAAAATAGAAGCAGTGTCTCTTCAAGCAACTGACAGAAAATTCAAGAAAGATGGATTATATTTGCAAGAAGTATTGCGTGCAGAACAGCAATTATTAAAATCCTTAGTGTTTATGCAGCATAGCCAGTCAAATTATCTGACAGGCTGAAAAACTTCTGTCATATTCCTTTATATGAAATCTTTCAGAGCCTTGAAATTTCTTTCAGAATAGCTTGGCAAGTATGAATAATGGATTACAGTGGGCAAAATCTGATTTCCCAAATCAACACGATAAAACCAGACCTTTATTCATGAGATAAAATAGGAAGTTTTCAGTTTAAAACCTATTTTGAAAATAGTAAAGGTCAACGACCTCACAGTGAAAATATGTCTTATTTGAAGGAGAGAGCATTCATTTACATATGTACTCTATTATAAGTTCAGAACTGCAGTTTTTTATAAAATAATAAAAAACCTAGATTTGTCCTCCAGGCTCTATATATTAAACCAAAATCCAACCATTTGACCCCAAAATTCATGATTACAATGGTGAGTAGCCTCAGTCAAGGGCCCAGATATGAGCTAGAGCCATCTGCACCTGCTCACGTATTTTTATAGTATCTTTTTTTTTTATGTGAATTTTTTGGGGGAGGGGGAATATAATGCTCTACACAGGAGTAAATTCATACTGAAGAAATAAATAGACCACTCCGTGTCTAATAAGTGCTTGCATAAATCAAAAAAGGAAAGAACACTTAATAAAAAAGCAAGATGTTGAAGCATGATGTTCTGGGGAAAAGCAGGACTACAGTGGAAGTGAAAAACAGTGAAGGAAGAGATCAACCAGATTCTTGTAAGTCACACACAAGATCAAATGAAAGGAAGAGGGACTGGTAAGTTCTTTCCACAGGTTCACAAAACTTGACATGGAAAATTACCCCACTGCTAGGGGAAAACAGAAACCTCTTCTGAAAGTTTTTAAATATAGCCTCTTTAGCAAATGCAATAAATAACTTTACAAATGAATCTTAATAGATATTCAAAAGTGGTAAAAAGAACGACTCAAAAAGCCCCAAACAACCAAAAATAGCAAAATTCTTTTTTTGCATTCAATTCATTGGTGGACAAACCTCAACATTAAAGTGTTATTTACAGTCCATAAAAACTCTAGTCAAAAAATAGTTCAAAAATTTGTTTTGCATCTGAATTCATTTAAATACCCAACTGAACAAACTAACAAAAACACCCTGGATAACTGTTGCTGAAAAGATGACTCTTCCATTTTAACAGTCACAGCCTGAGATTTCTATCCTTCCAGTTTAATTAAAAGGACAGAAAGTTATTTTTCACATGGCTTTTTGGAGATAAAAGAGATTAAACATTATATCATCCCATACAGGCTTCATATCTGGGAATGCAAGTGCCTGAGGATTTGAAGAACATTTACCTGGAAATAAAGAGATAAAGATACATAAATTTAACCCCGAAACAACAAATAGTAGTGTGGCTCTTTGAAAGAAAAGAGAATTCTTGTAGGTAGATGTAGGCTGCATGACAACCTACATATTAGCTAATAATTGATTTCTTTTCATTAGATAACTAATGAGCAGCACTACCACTTGATCAGAAGCATTACGAGTTGCCGGGAAATCTTGCAGTGATAAACAGTGACAAACTAAACCAGAGAATCCAGATTGATAACAAAGGATATGCCTATTTTGGAAACTATGGCTCTGTGACTGCTTCTCAGGGAAACAAGATAGAAATTTGTACAATTGCCATTAAAATGAATAATATTTCTTTAATTCAAACTTTTATTTTGCAAAACCTCTGCCAATAGATAAAAAAATTAACATTAATTGTTTTAAATGGGAGACATTCCTCATGTATTTTTACTTCCTTAAAAACCTCCTTTGGTATAACACAGTGAGATATTAGATAAAAGGAACCACTTGTCTCTCCATCAGACCATTCAACCCTTGCTTCTTTACCACAATTTCTTTTATCAGTTTTCCTATAGTTTGTTTCATTTCACTATAAAATATATGCCTATATTTACTGAAAATGTTTACTGGGAGCTGTTTGTTTGTTTTTTTAAAGTTTGGAAAAAGAATATTTTTTATTCTAGAACTGGAGAGGCTCAATGATATGCAAATACATAACATTATACAAAGCAAGTGTGGTGAAATTATTTATTAAGGAAATAGCACGTGTTTAACTTCATGATAACTTTCTTTCATAGGATTGAAATAGAAAATGATATGCTAATTTTCTTTCTAAGTTATTTTATTATGTTCCATCCAGAAGAGAGAATTTCTCCTTTCAAACATGCACAGAGGATCTCGATGCCTATATTACATTCATTTTGCTTCAGTGGCACAGAGGATCTTGATTCCTATGTTGTACTCACTTTGCTTCAGTGCAAATCTTGATTAAACTTGATGAGAAAATTGAAATTCAATACACATTTCGCTCCAACCATGCCCACCCTTTGATGGAAACCGTATTTGAAAGGTAAAACGTTCGCCATCTGGCCCAAAGCTTCATCCTCTGGAAGAAAGACATCATATTGAAACCCACACAGTTATTCTGACTCATTCTGTAGGATCCAGTTCCTTGTTAGCAACTGAGTATTTCTTAGCTGGATCTCAGACAATGGACAAGCCATTATTGTGTTTGTGTGTAATTTTTTTGCACACACAAATATGTGTGCCAAGTACCTAAAATCTGAAAAACTTACATAAGATCCCAATGTTCCTAAGTCTCAGGTAATAAAATCCTCTACACATGTGTCCACCCATGTGCTGATGGGCATGATGGGCAGATCTCCCATGGCAGCCGGTCACTAGTGGTGTCCCCAGGGATCAGTGTTGGGCCCAGTCCGGTTTAATATCTTTATTGATGATTTGGATGAGGGGATTGAGTCCACATCAGCAAATTTGCAGACGACACCAAGCTGGGAGGGAGTGTCAATCAGCTGGTAGGCAGGAGGGCTCTGCAGAGGGACCTGGACAGGCTGGAGAGTTGGGCTGATTCCAACGGGATGAGGTTCAACCAGGCCAAGGGTCGGGTCCTGCACTTTGGCCACAACAGCTCCCTGCAACCCCACGGGCTGGGACAGAGTGGCTGGAGAGCAGCCAGGCAGGAAGGGAGCTGGGAGTGTGGATGGACAGGAAGCTGAACAGGAGCCAGAGTGTGCCCAGGTGGCCAAGAAGGCCAATGGATCCTGGCCTGGCTCAGGAACAGTGTGGCCAACAGGTCCAAGGAAGTGATTCTTGCCCTGGACTCAGGACTGGTGAGGCCACCCCTGGAGTGCTGTGTCCAGTTCTGGGTCCTCAGCTCAGGAAGGACATTGAGGGGCTGGAGCAGGTCCAGAGGAGAGCAGCAAGGCTGGGGAAGGGACTGGAGCACAAGTGCTGTGAGGAGAGGCTGAGGGAGCTGGGGGGGCTCAGCCTGGAGAAGAGGAGGCTCAGGGGAGACCTCCTCACTCTCTGCAACTCCCTGACAGGAGGGGGGAGCCAGCTGGGGATTGGTCTCTTTTCCCAGGCAAATCTCAGCAAGACAAGAGGGCTTGGTCTTGAGCTGTGCCAGGGGAGGTTTAGGTTGGATATTAGAAAGAATTTCTTTCCAGAGAGCAGCCATTGGAATGGGCTGCCCAGGGAAGTGGTGGATTCTCTGTCCCTGGAGGTTTTTAAGCTGAGACTGGATGTGGCATCAGTGCCATGGGCTGGGAACCAGAGCGGGGTTGGATCAAGGGTTGGACTTGATGATCTCAGAGGTCCCTTCCAACCCAGCTGATTCTATGATTCTATGATATGAGTGCAGGGATGTCTGTTTGTGTTGCATTTAAGCCCATGCTGTTAATCTGCACCAATTTTTTGGATGACTGATATAGTCGTACATTGGGCAGCGAGCTGGAAGAGCTCCTTCCAGCATCTGGAAGTCCTCCCAGAGTCTGACATTCCCTCCAGCAAGCCCTAGTCTGCACCCAAGAAATATGAACGTCACTGTGTGTGACAGTGACACCCAAAAAGGCTCAGTGGAACTGTTTAGAGACAGAATTTAGGCTTTAAACAGCAAGGTATTTATTTAGGCAACGTTGGAGAGCAGTCAGTTCACGCTGGACAAACTTACTCTGCTTTCTCAGTGAAAAGACATGATTATATACAATTTCTACGAGGGATTACAACATTTTCACACACATATTCACATAATTGCAACATCTAGTTATAATATTCATAATAGGCGGAGTCTGGGTAGATTCTGGGAGGATTCTGGGTGGAGTCTGGGGTGGAGTTGCCTTTTTTGGGTGATGTTCGGTGATCATTCCTGTTTCTTCAGCCTCACGGGGTCGTATTTTCACTCTTCTTCCTCAGCTGAACTCTTCAACTTCCTTGATTTTCACTGACTTCATGGTGAATTTTGCAAGACTTTGGACTCAAGCCCCTCTTTCACCCCTTATCTATTCGTGTTCTTACCCTGTCTTTATTTATTTAGGTGTGTAAACATTCTTTTGGTGTAGGGTACCAACTAGTCCTTAAGCCCTAGTTTCTGTCTCTAGCTAAGCATTACATTCTAGCCGAGCATTACATTCTTCTGAGCAGGAGAGTCCCTGGACCAGTATTCTGGTTAACTCTTTAGGCCCTAGCTCTGTTTCAACAGGGTTACCAAAACATCAACTTCTGGGACATGTATCACCAGCCCCAGACCTTGGGATTTACTGCCACGAGAGGTCATATAGGGGTTGTGATTTAAGGTGCTAGAAATAGGATTTTGCATTCACATGTAAATTGAGAACATGAAAAAAAGTGCTTTGGACAGGATAAAAATATAAATCCTCATACCTCAGGGCATAAGCCAGTCGTTGCCACTCCCATCAGAGGAAACTACCTACACAAGAATTTCCAGCAGCCAGATTGGTAGTTTACAGTGTCTTCCTCTGCAGGATTTGTCACTGTCAGGCTCATGCCACTGTGCCAGATGTAGCACTGCCCTGATCCAGAGAGGCAATCTCTTAATTTTGATATTTCCTTTATTTGGACATAACAAGGTCTCTGATCTTGTTCGGTCGAATCACTCTCTTATTAAACTTCAGTAAATGTTCATTAAACTGTGTCACAGCATCATTCTAACGTTGCTGAAATCTACTTGTACCCAAATTTATATTTAGACTCCTAGAGATGCTCAGCTGATTACACACATTCTTTTGCGACGCAACCTTTGTCTTTCTTTTTTTTCTCTGCAGGACAGGGTTTTAGCACTGCTGACAAACCAAAAACTCCAGTTCTTTAATCTTTCATCTACTTGCAGAAATTACATGACAGCACTTCCAGCTCAGAGAGGGGTTGGCTCCAGAATCCCTGATAGCAAGGGCCTCTACCTCCAGGAATAGACATATAGGTACTTCATATCCCAGGTCCAGGAAGAACACGGGGCTCGGTAAACCTGGAGGGATAACATCATGTTATTACAGAGGTAATAAGGCTTCACAAATTTTAATGAACCAAATTCTCAGCTGCTGTAAATTGATACCCATCTACCTACATACCACAGCCATTTCTGGAAAAACATACCCAGACAACCAGGCGTTGCTTTCCTCCCTGACTTCAACTGTCAATAGGGACAGTTTTGTAAAGGGTCAGTAAATAATGAACAGAAATATTTTCTTTCCAGTTCACGTTTAAGTCACTAAATCCTCTCTAACAAAAAAAAAACTTGATTGACCTTTGACTAGTAGTTCCCAATTAATCTTTTACAGTATCTCCTCTTTAAGTAAGACAGAAATAACAAAATATATTCTATTTAGGTAGCAAAAGTGGACCTTGAAAGCTATTTCATGCAGAATACCCTTGTTGTTGAAGGAGCTCATATAAAAAATTTTTTTCCTATATTTCCTTCTAGTGTTTGTCACATTTTAATAACTATTATCAATCTCAAAGTTCACGAGCAAATATTTCAACGTTTATTTTTTTTTTATCTCTTAAAAAGTACTAGATGAAGGTGCAACTGCTCTTTTTTCTGATTTTATAGGTGAAAAAGGGTTTCTCTTAAGCCATCCTTCATCCATGTGCCTCAGACCTTGCTGAGTTGGCAGCTGAATTCCATTCACAAGCTGCCGTGGCAAACTCCTGGTGGCTAACCATTTTAATATCTGAGACTTTTTCATATTTTTGTACCACCATCATGTACTTCCATAGTCATTAAACGAGAAGTATTAATTAAATAAAGAAATATACATTCACAGAAATAAATCTTGTCCATTGTGACCAAACAAGTTGAATAGGGCTGGTGCAGTTTGTGTTTTATATCATGGTCAGAGTTTCCCTATACAGAGAGATGGTACCTGTTAAGAGGTACTTCAGCATGCCGGAGACTAAGATCCTTCAGCTGTTCTTCCACTGCCTTTTAGTATTTCACAGAATAATATGTGATATATTTAAATCAAGAGGCGATGAATATGTTTCTTAGGTATCTCCTGGGAAGATTTGTGGAGGTAATAAAAATGAAGGAAACTGCAGCAGTGTTGAACATGGAAACTGTTAACAGAAGTAACTGTCCAGGGGCCAGAAGAACACATTTAGACTGGATTTTTAACTACAGAGAAATTTCTGTAGCTATTTGCACGTGGTGAAATCACCCACTGACAGCACCGTAATTCCCCTTTAATGGTCAGTAGTTTCTTGGAAAATTGTGAATTAAGTATATGTCAGGTTTTTCTGTTAGCTGCACATCAGTGTCAAATTCTGGTACAGACATAAGGCTTTCTAGGACCTGGGGAATGCAGAGTTTTGTTAAATAGAAGCCATATAGATAATTGCAAATTACCTGGGGGCAAGTTACATAGAGCTTATTTATATATTTTTGATATAGTCCATTATTGAGTAGCAATGGTATATGACAAAATTATAACGTTCTGTTGTTTAAAAGGTACCTACAATGATTTCTCTCTTAAGGAATCTACTAAAAGTTTCTTTTTTTTTTTCTACACTCATTTTATACAGTAAAATTGTTACTGAAGTTCAAATCTTAATTTTGAAGAACACATATAGGAGTTCAGAACTTCCAGACTACATTTATTTCCTACTGCCTGCAGAACTTATTGGTCTGCTTATAGACAACTTATGCAGACATATTTTCAGGTGCATAGTGTATTTTGCAATAAAACTGACTTACAGTTTTTCATAACAGTCTCCAGGTTTTTTTTTTTTCCCCTCCTTTTGCAGACTTTCTTCTTCTGATATTATACTTTAGAGAGGAGTTTTGGCATATCATGTCAAATTGGGAAAAAAATACACTTGAAGAAGGCAAGTTAGAGGAGAGGTAATTTCAGAATTCTAATTAGTGACTCATGAAAGCCTTTACTTTTGACAGCATCAAAACCAAATCTGCTATAAAGTCACATGGTTTGGGACATGTATGTCACAAAGCAGGTTGGTGGGGGAAGCATGATCCTCGTGCACCTTTCTTTCTTCCATGATCTTGACCCTCATCTTTAAATTACAAGAACTCTCAGCAGCAATAAAATAGTAGGCAGGTAAGAAACAACCACATTTCTGTATTTTCTGAGCAGGTTGCTGTGCTCTGGTGGCACTTGCTCATGGTCAGAGCTGCTTCATGCCCAGCATTTTTGGATCCTCTTCTATTCCAGATCCTCTTTTTCTTACTGCTACTTCAGGTTCAGATTTTTTACTTTTGAGTAGGCTATCAAATCAGCAGTTACATGAATCACTGAAATGTCACTGAAAGGAGATGCTATTAGGGAGATAAATCCCCATTATCTGTATTTTTTAAGATTCCAGAGATTTTGAATTTTCTAGAGACATACTACCTATCATTCAGATCCAAAAGGAGACGTGAATAGGTGAGACTCATCAAATGAGTCTTGAACCATAAGAAAAGGGTAATTTTCAAAACTGAGATCCGCAGGATTAAGACAGTTCTAGAAAAAAAACTTATAAATTATTTACTCTCTCTATATATGCATTAACGTCTGTGCTTAAGGCTACAGAGCTCCTGACAAGCTTTGCCTCTTTCCTATTTTCTGTAATAAAGACTTGCCAGATGTTTATTTGCAATTTTAGATAACTACCAAGTAAATCACAGGATTATTTTTCTTTTGGTAAGGTTTAAGTACAGAAATGACATTTCAGTCAGCGACATAGTTTCTTGTCATTATATATAAAGTTCTTAAAAAGCAACAGTTCAACATTTGAATATATTATACTGAACCACATTGCATCAGTTGCTTGCTTCAAGAGCTGTCAGTATTATAGTTATGAGTGTAGATTATTAGAGCTAGATGTCAAAGCTATAAAACAGGAGCAAAAGTGATAATCAGTAAATCTGCAGGAATGGTGAAATATGGAATTAACCCAGTAGAAAAATAGATCAGAAGAAACTGTATAGCCTTGTCAAGAATGCTGGGTTTTTTTCTATCTCTGAAAGAATAAAGTTTTGCATTATAAATTCAAAGAATGTTTATATTTAGCATTGCATTTGCAACATACTGAAAGTAAAACTTGAACCTAGACAGAGATTAACAGTGAATGTTTTTTTTAAAATTTATTAGATTAACCTGAAACATAAGATCTTCTGTAACCAAGTATCTTGCCTGGGCCTAATCCTATTTCATCTATTATAAGGGTATCAGACAATTAGACTAACATTCTTTTAAAGACTGTAAATGTTTTTGGAAATATCTAGTACCTTAGTCTGTATTTTTCCAGAGAAAAAGCACACAAACACTTTGCAAAAAGGAAATTAAAAAGATTCAAGCACATCTCCTTTTTTTTTTTTTTTTTTTTGCAGTATTTTGTAGCAGCTACTGAATAATATGATTATGAATTAAGCAAATAGTCTAGTCAATCCCAGGAGACAGGGCCTTAAAGTGTGGAGGTCATTTACATACAAGGCTGCAAAAATCTATTTGACTCTGCATATTTTCCTGCATTAGGAAATGTCACTTCTTCTTTTGATAATGGCAACAGAAATAATTGCTTGGTGCTTTAAAGAAAATAGTGCAACATCATCTTACAATACCACAATATATTTTAAATACAATATACTAGATAGTATAACATCACGGTATCTACTATGTGGTTTATATATATATAACCATCTACTATATATAATACATAGGGACTGTTTTGTAAAGGGTCAGCAAATAATGAACAGAAATATTTTCTTTCCAGTTCACATTTAAGTCACTAATTCCTCTGTAGCAAGAAAAAAAATTATTGACTTTTGACTACTAGTTCCCAATTAATATTTTACAGTATCTCCTCTTTAAGTAATACAGAAATAACAAAATATATTCTCATTGACAAATGAGGTTCATGTATTTTCAGATTCTCAGCTGCAAAATAGAAGGTCTTTAAAATGTTTTTTATAGGATGACTTTGAGTCCTTGTCCAGAATGAATTTGAGATATCTTTCTTTCTGCTTTTGTACCAAAGACTGGGTTGAGTCTGGAAATTTGTCTGGAGTATAGAGCCAGGGTATAGGGATATTACTACTTGCAAGGACCATTTGTGTACTATTAAGGTTAACTGAGGAAAAGATTTTCAATATTGATATCTCTCCTTAAGGTGTTAAGCATAATAATCTATTTTTCCTTCTGACCATGGTTGCACAACAGGGTATTTTTTTTATTACTACCTGAGAGCTTGTAATCTATACACTGTGAAACTGGAAATAAGCTAGTATCTGATTATTTTGGACTGAAATACTTACATATTTGCCACTGTGTGTTCATAATGTGAACTTTGACTCAGCATTAACATACAGTACATCCACCCCTGGTGTTCTTGATTAATGCATTTTGTCCCTAGACACTGTAGAAAGATCAGAGGCAAGGACTCATTACTGACTTGCAAGTACATCTTCTCAAGTGCCTGCATTCTTTAACTGGACTCTGTTTCAGGTTTTATCCTGGAGCCCATTACCCTAAGTCTGTGTGCGGGATTATTTATTTGCAACATCACAAGTCAATTCGCAGCTACAAAAATATCTCAGCCCCTCACTCCAAATTTCACAGCAGTAATGAAGTTTGCCAGTTCGACTTTATTTTTAAACATTCTCTGTCAACATAACGAAGGGTGAGCTCTCAAAAACCCCTCTCAGATTTTGCAACTGAAATGAGAGAAAATTAGTAGAAGACGAAATTTTTTAGAGACAGCTACCCTGCATGTAAAACTAAAATACTTCCACTAGGAAGTACCAGTGTTTGAAAGACTACCTTTATTTTTAGATCACTTTTTCCTCCCTGCAGGCAGCCCAGTGACCTCTGTTCTTATTCCCAGGTCTGCTCTGGGGCAGAGAAAGACACTTCCAATAACAGGGAAAAGGTTCTGGCTGCAAGCAAGTGAAACATTCAGCTGAACTCCCACCTTGATCATCTCCCTCTAGCCTTGCACCATGACATGCTACTTTGGCTTTTGCTCTTGTATGTTTGAAATCTGGGGAACAGTACTGAGAAAAACACGTTTTTGTTGCCATTATTTATGAGAATACCTGCACTGCTAACAACAAAACCTCTACAAGCTATGTTGCTGTAGTTTTATCATGAGTGTTTTCTATCTCTTGCATCAATAAGCCAATTCTAAAAGAAAAGTGAATATTATAATCACGTCACTACATTTTTTTTTAATGCTGATGTGTTACAAGTAATCCCAGTTTGTGGCTACTGCTTCACAGAACAATCACTTTCTGTTTCTATCTTAACCACACGGGGTGTTTTCTGCAGTTTTATTCTATGTCAGAAACAGATAAAAATCCTAATGGTATTAAAAAACTTGAAATTCCATTAGAAGTCACACAGAGTGAAGGAATTTGTCTTTCAAAATAAAGCTGTCATTTTTGGGGGGAGGTTTGAGGCAAGCACGGATTTCTTTCTTTAAGTGATAGAAAGCTACAAAATCAACATGACTCCCCTAATCTCAAGATAACTTTAAGTCATGAAACCAGAGTTATTTTGCCTTGGATGCAGTGAAAGTGGGGCAAAACAAAAGCACAGCAGGGGCAAGAAAACAAGACACCACATGACTTGAATTGTTATATATTTACAGAGTATATAAAATTTATATGGCTGTGTGTTGTTGAGGCCATGAAGAAACTTTGACAATTAAACCCTAAAGACAGAGAATTTCGTGTTTTCTGTCATTTGCAGTCTTTCTTAAAGTTGTGTAATTTTAACCTTCTTTGGATAGACCCAGGAGACTGCTGCATTTTTATTCCACTCTGATGTGTTAGTACTGGTTTGTACAACCTCTTACACAAAAAAAAAACCAGCATCTCTCCCTTGGCTGTCTCTGCTCTGTACTGAATCAGTTCTGATACAGGAACTGGTAAATTTGCTTTCCTATTTTCTAGCAGAGCACAGATCATTTTGTGCATGTGCCTGAATAACCACCAAACACTGTTTCACTTTTTAACACACATTAAATGAGAAAGACCCTTGAAAAGAGGTTCTTCAAGGCTTCTTCTTCCTACTCAGTGCTAAAGCTGCAATAAGTGTCACTAAATCTACTGCAGTAATTTGATCCCAAAGCATTTTTTTTTGCTGTTGGGTGCATAAACCCCTGACAAGTTCATTTTAATCCGCAAAGAAGATTCTCATGTTGCAAAAATCTTGGTCTAAAACTCTTTATATAAGTACTTCTCAGAGGCTGATAGATTGTCTGTCATTATGATTTCTTATGTGCTTTATTTAGCAAAGAAATTCACTTTTTGAACTATTGATGTCTAGTTTATGCAATTTACGAGTTTCAGCACTTGCATATAATATGTGTAGGTGCTCTGAGGAGAACTTTAAATCCCATGAAAATGTGCTGAAGGCACTTGGATAACTCAATCATATTTGGTCTTGGTTGCTGTCAAATGGTTTCACTATAGATTATAAAATGCATACATATTTCATGTAAGATCATAAAAAAAAAAGGAAGACGTTTTTAAATTTTTTTTTCACTGCTAACTTTCTGCACCCCTGAGCCTTCTGAATGCCATCAGTTTAACTTCCATTATTTTTTTGATTTAAAACTGAATAATATTTTAGAGAATATACTGAACTGATAGAGAGATGTGCAGACAAATTTATCAGTTCCTTGTCCAAACATGGGCAAGTACATAAAAAGTATTTTTACTTTTATTTCTAATTTTCCTCGGTTCAGGCTCTGTACTTCCTTTAAATGTGCTGTTTCCAGGAAAAAAACCCTTGTGGTTCATTTGAAGCAACAATAAAAAGACAGAAAGCTTTAAAGAGATAGGAAAAAATGACAGTCTCATAGAATGTAGTTAACTTATTGTAGTCTATACATGATCCATAAGTTGGACTTATTTTTTTTTTAACCAGAGTATTAAAGGAATGCCTTCTAACACTGCTTAAAGTCTGTGTTAACAGAAACTTTACCTCTTTACCTACAAAAGAGAAAATTATATTGTTAAGCTTCCATACTCATTGAAAAGTAATGTGGAGGAACACATTTTATTTTGTAGTGACTACTTTACATTTTCTTTGGTGAAAAAATTACTAAGGTAATGTTCATGTAGAATTCTTTTTCAAAGTTAAAGAGATATTTCTGTAAAGTCAAGAACTGGATGTGTACATGTGCCCTATGTAATTCTCTAAGTCCTCAGTTAACATTAGGCCTTAGCAATTTCACTTCAGCAAAGAATTCTCAAATCAGTCTAAGAACAATTATCTAGATTAAAAGTACCAAACTTAAATAATTTAAAGAAGTAAACATTAAAATTACAAGACAAAAAGATGAGACAACAAAAATGTGTTAGATCTTAAATAAGAATAATTGTCAATTTATTGCGTTTCATTTCTATCAGCCTTGTACCAGTATAAAGACCTCTTATATTTTTGCTGCTCCTGTTAACATATTCATTTTAAAAAGGAAAGTATCCATCTGAGCTGTTTTATGTTTCGTTCTCTTGCCCTGAACGTGCAGATGGAATAATTGTTTTGATGTTTTTCTTTTAAATAATCACTTTTGGAAGTATATATATCTAAAAATATATATATTTTCACTACAAGGTGAAACAATACCTATGGCCTGCACTAAAAAAAACCCAGAAACAACCGATATTATTGTGCTAACAACAACAGATTTTGCCATTGAAGACTTCTTGATGGTTTTAGCTCACATTCACATAGAAGGCCAGACATAAAAACTTTATATCCACTGTTTTTCAAGGAAACAACTCATGAATTACAAAGGTAACATATGAGTAAGACCCTCTTCCCCTAAATATTGAATGGCACACCCAGATGAGAGTGGGCCATCAGTGTAATTAGTCCATACGAAGTTCTCATTATCACCCTCAGCTTTTATAAATCCTTTTCAATGCTTCTTTAGTCGTCAAAAAATCCAGTTGACTGACAAGTGACTTTCAACATTCTGAGAAAATGAGAAATATAGAGAAATACACAGAGACATCACAAAAAAAATATTTTTAATACTCTTTAGTGCTGTTTAAGAACTGTGGCTAATGACAGTCTTCTAGTTTTATTATTAAAAAACCTTTTGCAGTATTTTGATTAGAACCAGCTATAACATAAAGGTGTTTTTTTTTATTTTCACTTTATATATTTGAAAATATTGCATTGGAGGAGATGCAATCCAACTGTATCTCCTATCTATTGAATTAGAGGAGATGATGAATATATAAGTTGAATGCAGTAAAGAATTTTTCTGCATTCATGGAGGAAAATTTAGAAGGTGCTTAAAGAGACGAAACGGAGCAAAGGGATCAAATTCCAACCCCCTCAGTTTTTCCTGTGTTCCAGATATTAATCTATCTCACACTGTACCTCTGCATGTGTGTGCATTTTTTCCATTACCACAACAGGTTCATTGTCTAAGCTGGAATCTCTTAGCACCTCCAAGATAAAAATAATAATGTAGACAGTTTGAGTTTTCTGCTGGATCGTGGGCAATAAAACAAGACAGAACAAATCACTCAAAAAAAAAAAAAAGAATCCAGGAAGAATGATGTATTAAATAAAGAATACACAGTTCAGAGAAATGCACTGTTAGAATCGTTCAACCATCAGATATACTAATCTCCTAAACTCTGCATGTGTATCAACTACCCTGCAAGCTATTTACACTGCACCAGACAGTTTGTGTTTCTCTTGAGGCCCTTTTTTTAAAGAAATGCTGTGACTGACAGTTTACAATAAATATTGTTAGAAAAAAAAAGAATATTTAAACTTCTTAGAGTGTTTTGACTTGTTTAAACATTTTTATTCTTTGACCTTATGTTACTGATATCCTAAAGATATTTAGATATTTGACAGTCTGTTATTACATATTGCTCTCATTATTTTCAACATGGCTATCTTTTAGCTTTCAAGTCACTTTTCCTTTTATTGTAGCCTATATAATTTTACACTATGTTGAAACAGTGTCATAAAATTTGATATATGAAACGTATTCACAAACTAACTCAATCAAAAGTTTACAGCAAGATGAACATTTGTACAATTTACACTGGAAAAAACCAATACCATCTGATATGCTTTGATTTGTCATTGCCACAGGTTTATTTTATCAGCTACAAGTTAAGGAGAATCTGATATCTAGAACCTAAGTAAAGAAAAAAGGTAGTGGCCATTTGCCTAGTGCTGTTCCCTACATCTCATACAGCCACATCAATTCTAATACTGAGAAGATCCCAATTTAAAGAAAATAGAAGTGAGAGATGTGATCACAGTCGAAATAAAAACCAGAACATTATTATTCATTCAGTTATGGTAGACAGACAACTGAAAAAATATCTCTGAAATCTAATGATTGTTCATTCTCTTTTGAATGCATTGGCTGAAACACTATCTTTTTTTATATACCCCAGTTAGATATTTATGTAGGCTCTGATTACAATAAATTAAATTTTGTCATTTTTAGTGAAAAAAAAAAGCAGCACTTATGAAGAAAAATGGCTGATTAAAGATGCCTGTAACGTTGATGGTGTGTTTTTCAGAACATCTAACCAATGTCATCAGTTTATGGATACAATCTCCATTCTTTTAGAGAAATAACCCCAATACACCAACGTATGCTGGGGGCCATTCATCTGTGAAGTAGTTTTGCAGAAAATGACCGGGGAGGTCCTGATGGACACCAGGTTGAATGTCAGCCAGCAAGTAAAATGCCCTTGCTGCAGGGAAGGCCAGAGGCATCCTGGCTGCAGTAGGCAAAGCATTGACAGCAGGTTGAGGGAGTTGATCCTTCCTCCTCCACTCAGCACTGGAGGGTCCAGGAAAGGGCCACAAAGAAAGGCTTTGGAAGTCTTTTTAATTTTTTTAACTTTCATAGATTATACAAATAGTTGTGTAGTGAATGTAGATTTTAATGCAGTTGTGTTATATCCGTTACCCTTAACATAGTAGTTACACATTTACCCAACCCTTTTCCCCATTACATAGCAATCCCTCTAAACTCTGTTAGCGTGTTTAGACTTCCCACAAGGTAGACCTTCATTCTGTTTAAGAACATTTGCATCCTGGCTTGAACAATAAGATACATCATAGTCAAAGCATCCTTCAAAACGCAGAACTTCAGAGGGGAGAATCTAGAGGGTGGATAAATCTGGGATTGGATGGGATAACACCTTAAATTGTGGAACCACTGTTTAGAGGCGTGCATCTCATGTGTATTCCCTGGGCCTCAGGCCTGAGATTAAAGGACCTACTCTCTTTGTCTTATCTTACACACTAAATTGGCCCGGAGTCTTTTTTTCTGTGGTCTCTCAAGGCAACACCACGAATTAAAACTGAGAGACATAAAACTGTTCAACCTGGTAAAGAGGATTCTCTGAGAGGAACTCATCCATGCACATTAATAGCTGAAGGGACTGTCTAAAGAAGGCTCTTTCCAGTGCTGAAGAGTGACAGGACAGGATACAGTAAAGTGATACATGGGGCAGTCTTCATGAATATCAGGAAGCACTTTTACTGTCAGATGTTACTGAAAGAGCTTGTGAAGTCTCCATCCTTAGCAACTTTTAAAAGCCATCTGGACATGGTTCCAGGCAACTGGCTATAAGGTGGCCTTACTTGAGTACAAAAGTAGGATCAGATGACATCTAGGGGTCCTCTCCATGCTCCTGTGAACTGAATGTTTAGGAATTTTGTCCAAAGTGGGTAAATGCTTTCGAAGTTCTTGCTTATCCTGTCTGAGAGAGGATGACTGACTTCTGGGAACACATTTTTAAGACATTATGAGGTATTATTTTCTTGCCTCATTTTGCTGTCTCCGGAGTACAGCCAGGTGCTGTCTGATGTTTGTCTCCTGGAGCAAGAGCAAACAGTTTTGAGTGAGAGGTCTCAGTTCTCAGTAGGAGGAAAGCAGCTAGCACGATGTAAGTTTATTGACCTGACTCAATGAATAGAGAGCATTACATGTGGATTTCTTAAACAATACCACACCAGGTTGTAAATTTGAGGGTGGTGTTGCCTGTAGGAGCTGAGGAAAAAAACAACTTCAGAACAGTTTAATTGGAGACGAGATAAGAAAAGGGTTTAATTTGAGCCTAGGCATAAGATTACAGACCGTGTACAGGTTTTACAATTTATAATATTGTTTGTCCAATCCCAAGTGTTTCCACCCTGTAGCTTTTGCCCTGGTCCACCCCCTTGGAATTGGGGCTGGGGGCTTTTCTTCATCATCTTCATCTTCTTCAGAGCACAAAGGGTACACGGTCACCCAGTTCTTGACTGTACTCTTGCAGTTCAGGCCAAGGTACGAGTGTTCTTAAACAAAATGGGCCTACCTTGACTAAAGACTAAACATTTTTTAATGGAATTCAGGGGATATCAATATGAGAGTATGGAATGGGATATTTAGCGGTTGAGGAATGTATAAACTGCTGTGCTAAAGGGTAAAGGAATAAGGGCTGCTGCTTCTAAAATCTACTTCTACTTATATAACTATTTATAAAGCTTATAAAAATTAGAAAAACCTAAAAAACTAGAAGAATCTTAAGGCATCAGTGGTATTGTTTAAGAAATTATTTAACTGCAACTTCCTGTCAAATGTGCTGTACTCACTGCATCACGTGCTCAGGGGAGGCTGTGTTGTATCATAGCTCTGGGCACAGAGCTGTGCTCAGCTGAGCTATGTGATTCCCAATTTTTTTCGTTGTTTCTAGAAATGACCTCAAGAAAGTACAAAATGTCACATTGCTGGGTTTTTTTCTCCACTACCAGGAGGAGGAATCATTATCTTCTGTTCCTCCTTTACACCTTCCCCTTCAGTTCCCTGAACAGAGAGGGTCACTGCCAGCCACAGGGCACGCTGCAGCCTACCTGCTTGCAGCCTGACAGGTTGTGTGCCTCCTTTCCAGGGCCTGAGCAAAAGTTGCCAGCCTTGACTTCCTTATTCTTTTTATTGAGAGTGAAATAAGAAAAAATTTCCAGGCGACAGGAACCCAGCCAGGTAGGAATGGAGCTGGGAGTTTGAAATGACAGGAAGCTGAACAGGAGCCAGAGTGTGCCCAGGTGGCCAAGAAGGCCAATGGATCCTGGCCTGGATCAGGAACAGTGTGGCCAACAGGTCCAGGGAAGTGATTCTTGCCCTGGACTCAGCACTGGTGAGGCCACCCCTGGAGTGCTGTGTCCAGTTCTGGGCCCTCAGCTCAGGAAGGACATTGAGGGGCTGGAGCAGGTCCAGAGGAGGGCAACGAGGCTGGGGAAGGGACTGGAGCACAAGTGCTGTGAGGAGAGGCTGAGGGAGCTGGGGCTGTTCAGCCTGGAGAAGAGGAGGCTCAGGGGAGACCTCCTCACTCTGCAACTCCCTGACAGAAGGGGGGAACCAGGTGGGGGTTGGTCTCTTTTCCCAGGCAACCATCAGCAAGACAAGAGGGTTCGGTCTTGAGCTGTGCCAGGGGAGGTTTAGGTTGGATATTAGGAAGAATTTCTTTGCAGAGAGGGTGCTCAGCCATTGGAATGGGCTGCCCAGGGAAGTGGTGGATTCTCCATCCCTGGAGGTTTTTAAGCTGAGACTGGATGTGGCATCAGTGCCATGGTCTGGGAACCACAGCGGGGTTGGATCAAGGGTTGGACTTGATGATCTCGGAGGTCTCTTCCAACCCAGCTTATTCTGTGATTCTATGAGTCTATGATTCTATGAGACACATTCAAGTATTATTGCTATAGGTGACCTTGCAGTATAATGACCCATAGGAACAGCAGGATGCTTGAAGTTCCTCCCAACTTCAAGCTGGCCCTGGAACTGAAGAGAAGAGCTACATGACTGATTATATTTGGTCAGCTAGAATGGGTCACATTGGGCTTGGGAAACCTGTGGACCAAAGGCAGGTGATAGGAGTTTTTCCCATGAATTCAGCCCAGGGGCATTGAAATGCATCCAGTTTGGAAGGACACAGTTCAGCAAGATGGAAATAGGACAGATGTGTTGGATGACAGCATAAGACCTATTGTAAGCTAACCCATGTTACAACAGACACTTCATGGAGAACCAGTTTCTACTGCAGCAACCTTACATATAATTACAATTATAGATTCTCCCCTAGTTATATGACTATGAGCATAACACTGGTGTAAAAAAATAAGGAAATCCCTAGGTGAATTAAGAAAGGTAAGTGTGAAACAATAAGACATGTTTGCTGCGAGCATGCTTAGTTTTTAAGGATATTACAGTATACTACAGAACCCTAAGGTGAATTTGGTAATGGAGAAATGACTGCTAATGACTAGTAAGTGTAACAGTGGGCAGGCAGGTACTGCACAAGGGCAGCATTACGGCCATAATATGCACTATTTGACTAATTTAAAAAACATTTCATTTCTCAAATATAGCACTTAAGCATTCTGGAGTACTGAATAACAAGCATTTACTAATGCTTTCCTAATTAGATTCTAACCAAATAGGTTTACTTGTAATCATAAAATAAGACTGTGAAGGCAACTCTAGACACTCAAAGCTCTTCCTGTTTCAGGGGACTGTTAATTATTGCTATTATTTTGCAGAGAGGAGGTACATAACTAGACATTTCATGCTGTGCTTAATTTACAGATTGAAATACTTTATTGAGGCAAACAGACAGCTAGATATCAGCCTGAAACTAAAATTAGCTTGTTCTTACAGAAGAAATAATTAAAAGCCAATATAGCTTGATGACATGATCCCAAAAAAGCATTTCATGTGAATTGAGAAATAGCTGTAACAAGAGTATCATAAAAGAAAAATTTCAGGACTTTATTAAGAACAGTTTTATCAACAAATTCCTGTTTTATATCCCTCTCTTTTTCTACTAATGTTGCCCTTCTTTCCCATTATGTGTTCTTGGAATAAATCATAAATCCCTCACAGTACGTTCCGTAAAAATAAATGAACTTTCTAAATGTGTCGTGTAAAGGAACATAAAAATCCTATTTAACTGCTACTTTCCAGTCGGCTTTATCTGTAAAACACCTGAAACACAGCATCTTTATGCTTATGACATGAATTATTGAAAAACAACTTTGAATCAGACATACATATTTTGAATTTGAACATCAAAGCAGCAAAATCATAGCAATGCACCACCAATAATTCAAATATGAGTTGCTGATTTACAGATGATGACACTAAACAATCCAGTTGAATGTCAATTTTATGGGGAGCGTTTGTTCTGCAAGAATAAAGCCCTTTATGCTTTGTAGTAAAAACACAGTAACAGTTAAAGGGTTTTCTGTTCCTACCTGTAAATATCAAATGGTTTTGCAGGTACAATTTTTCAACTTCCATGGTGAGGGGATCATGACTGAATGGTTACTGTTTCTGGTGTCACTGAATAAGGAGTGTTTCCTATGGAGTATTTACTAATATGAATAGTGTTTACTAATAACTTTTAATTAAAAAATAGAAAGGTTATATCTTGGGGCTGCTACTACTGAAACATTCTGAATTCCTACTAATTTTAAATTAGTACATTTAAATTTAAATTTAAATGTACTAAATTTTAATTTAAATTCCTACAATTTTAAAATTAAATATTAACATCCTATAGGACCCTTTTAAAATAATTTGTTCACAAATAGGATACGATTAACCTAAAACTGTCAACTTGTTTTCTGTTTGCTGCAGGGGTGTTTGGGTGGGGTGGGTAACCAAACAAAAACAAAAACAAGAACAAAACAAAGGACAATCAAACCAAAACAAAACCCAAACACCACATCAATCTATGTTTACTACCATGTTTGCTGCTTGATATAGAATAAACAATATTATTTTATCTAGATAAAGAGTGGTTATATGTGCTATAGATTTAAAGGTACTAGAAAACACTACATTTTCTATCCTGTCATCTAGAAAATAAAATATGGTATGCCTAGCAACTACTCATGGTTAGAAGAGTTCCTGTGTGGTAATTAAAAATAGCAGCAAATAAGATTAATGAAGCAGATGCTGCTCCATTAAAACATCTACAGGAGGTATTCCCTTTGAACTAATCAATTAGCAGGAAACATTTTGTAAGAATGTAGATGTGGTGTTATAATTCATGTTTTGTGTTTATCTGTATGACACCTATTTTGTTTACTTCAACTATCCTCCATCCAGTTAAATGAAAATGTTCTGGGCTCTAATTTTCTGATATAAGAAGGTATGCAATCAAATCTATACTACACCAAATAGTCCGAGGTCTGTTTTTCTCCTCTTTATTCATGAGTCACACTACGCATAAAAGAACAGGAAAATGCTATTATTTCTGTCTGAAAGAAAAGTATCTGTCTCCTGAAATAAATGTATTAAAATAAATACAGATAATTAATATGATTTACCATAATATTTTTTTGCTACATAAAAGATAGAGTTTCATTTCTATTATCATGCTGTCTATTTATATAAAGGCTTCCATCTTCGAAAGACTTCACAAGTATTAATAAAGCAAGTTAGTCAAAATTTCAGTATATTCTTCTTATTGTATAAATGAAGTTTAAAGTGAATGAAGTGTAAAGGTTAATGGCTTTTTTCAAGGCCATATACCTGAGGGTAGGATAGATATTCTTGGACTTCTCAGAGCTCAAGCCACACAGCGTGGAGAAGTGTGCTGAAATTCTGTTAATTGCTTAAATAATTTATAGGCAGGTGTCCATCACAGAATTTATATTATGTACTGAGGCATGCTTTTGCAGACTTTACTTTTTTAGTTTAGATTTTATGACAGCTGCTTTTGGATGAATGATCACTGGCCTTATAAATTGCTTGCAAGGCACCTTTGCTTTTCAAAAGAAAAAGTCATCAGTTCATCAGGCTCCAAAAATATTGTATTGTGTTTGAATTAACAAGTTCTTGCATACATCAGAATAAGTTAAAAAACAAAAACACTGTGTTGTGTTAAGAAATATAACATACAAAGGTTACCAAGTCCTAGCTGGTATCACTCAGTTTTCAGAATAATATATGCATTATTTATATTAACTCAATGACAATATTTCCTCAATTTTCTTGGACTTCAGAAGGATTTTTGAGTATCTCGTTTTCTTCTGCAGATTTAGGAATCTTTTGCTGATGCCCACTGACTCACCTAATGCAAAGACATGAGCCATGGTGCTGCCTAAGAACCAGGTGACTGACTGGGAGAACTACCCTTCAATTGATTTAGTAAAGGACATATTAGCTGGTTAAAGGACCACTAATTAATTAGGGCTTTTTTGGAACATTTATTAGACAGTAGCTTAAATACACCGTGCAGTGTAGTGATTTTCATGTGTGTGTGTGTGACATTTATTTTGCTATCAGTCAAATGGTTTCTCAAGCTCTCGATGTAACTACTGGAAAAAGAATTTAAAAAAACAAAACAAAAAAAAACAACAACAACAACAACAACAAAAAAACCCCAAACTCACAAGCAAAAAAACCACACTGTCTCTGTGTGAGAGATGCTATAACCTTTTGTCTTCTATCAGGCAGAGCCTGGTCATCTACCTGTTACAATATGGGAAGAAACTCAAAAATCTAATTTTTTTTTTTTTCCCCTCAGTTGAAAAAACACTTAAAATGTTAATTATTTCTTGCAATGGATTGAATATTTCCAAACATTATGGAGGATGGTCCTGAACTCTGGACTGTTTTTCAGTATTCTATATAATACAAAGAAAATGGTAAAGTTTAAAGAATCTTAGCACTGACTTCGTAGCTCACTTACACGAACATGTGTGTGCACATGCATTTGCTCATATGCTGAGGGAGATTTTTACTGTGGATTTACCATGCTGTTTAATAAGTGCCATTTATACAAAATCTTACAAACATCAAAATTTCATCCTACATTAGTGATTCACCTGAACCTGAGTGGGGTTTTGGTTCAGTGTTCGAAGGAAAGGTGTCCATCTCTCCATGGTGACATCGTGATGTGATGTTTGATCCCTTAATAAAAGTTAAGAGGTTTGGCAAATGTATCCAAAGAACAGTGCTAGTTCTTGTCAAAAATTACTTTTTAGGCAGTCCTTCTAGAATAAGGATGAATTTGACTTCTCAGCAAACCCTTGTGGTTTTGTTTCTCTTTTTTCATGTTATCAGCTTCAGCAATTTCTGTACTCAAACCCATCATACCTTTCTTTCCTTACCACCACCACCACTAAAAAGGTCCAGTAAATTAAACAGTAAATTAAAAGGGAACTTCTTTCTTTTTCTTACTCTTTTAAGCATGGTCTTGTGTGTACTCAAAAAAAAAAAAAAAAAAAAGAAATTACTTCTGTACCTTTATACATGTACCTTTTCATTCAGCTCTAGCTTCTGCAGGATTTTTCATTTTTGTTCCTTCTTGGTAATGTGCGATCTCGTTAAATGATCAGAAACACCAAGGAATCATCATACTTTTGACTTCAGAATTAGGCTCTCAATTTGATAAAATCATGCCACACTTCTGCATGCTCACTCCAGAGACTAGGGCATCTACTTTTTCAGAGTTAAATTTTCTGACTTAGCAAATATTTTTCTGTTACAAGAACATCCTTTCCCTATAACATCACATGGTTTATACAGCTCTATCTCTGCCTTGAGTGTAAACAACTACAATTATTTCTGAAAAAAATTTCAAAAGGGTATTTTCCCATCAATCCTCTGCAACAGTTTCATTTTCTGATTTTATATACCACACTGGTGCTGCAGGCTTCCTGGCATCTAAACCTAAATCTGTATACTCTAATCTTTAAAGCTGATTCCTCTCAGGAATTCTGTCTGTTTTGTCATTTACATGTTTTTTCCCTTGTATGTCACTGCCATGAATAACGATGTTGTAAATTTATTTTGACTCTGACTACAGTTCATGTTAAGTTGAACACTTAGTTTATAACATATTCTTCATTTACACAGCAGTAGAGCTACTGGAAAATGTTTTCCCAAAACCTAACTAAATCATATTTATGTGCTAAATGTTGAGTACATAAATAATTATATGGCCTTTGTAGTGAGCACCCGCACAGAGTTTTAAAAATGTACTTGCACACATGCTACCATTTATTTTCTAATATACTTGAGAAAAAATATATTTACCATGGAAAATGTGTCAATGCATAGCAAATTTGTCACATTAGTGCTCAGAAATATCTATAAATAACCACACTCACCAAAACATTATGTGCACTTCTACATATTTTTACTGTTTAAAAAAAAAAATCAGCATATCTTCGCCAGTTTTAAACCTTTAATACAAATTCTTTTTAAAAATATTTTCCTCACTTTATTTTAAAAAGACTTTATTAACAGTGAGGTGAAAAGTCACACATTGGAATAGAGAATCCAAAAAGGGACAGCACAATGTTTTATGACGTTTTAGGGCACTTCGGTGCCACTGCTTTTTTTTTTTTTATCCCCATAGAAATGCAGCAAGTAAATGAAAAAATGCTGCTTCATTGACTTCGAACATGTATATTTTAGATTAAGGTGACAACTACATGATCACTGTTCCTACAGGTGAAAATGGGCATTTGCATCTTCAGAGAGACGTAATTTTTGTATGCTACAAATCTACAGATAGATGTGCATTCAACAAAATCCATTTATCTTTTTCCTCTTAGCATCCTTCATACAATAAAATGCTTTAAAAGAAGTCTTTGAATGAAACAATGTACCACTCACAGAACCATTTATACTGCCCTCTCCCTTTTTTTTAACTACTCTGTAAAATAGAGATTTTACTCAGCTTTTCCCTTCCTGTTGCTTTTAAAAATTCTGAGCAATAGGGAGAGGAAATATCCATTTGGAAGAAAACAAAGTAATGGAAGAGACCTTTCTCTCCATGAAAACACACAATAAAGCTTTACAAGGCAATAAAAGTAAAACCAAGTGATTGAAAACTTAGGTTTACATTCCTCCATCTTGTCCCGTTGTGGGTAACATTTAGGCTTTATTAGGTTAGTATGAGCAACTCTTATATGAGAGTTAAGATAAAAGACACTCTGTCTTTTATCATTAAAACAAAATATCTGCTTTGGTGTATTATGACCAACATTGTCTTACAAGTTTTTGTCCCTCATGGTTCCTCCATCCCACAGTGATAAAAATGGAGTTCACTGGGATTTATCACTGCTGATGGACTTGTTGATAAGTGATATAAAAAGTTGAATACTGACACACCTATAACAGGAAGGGAAAACCTCTTGAGATGAAGAGGGTTTGGTTGCAGAGAAGTTCATGGAAGAGCTCCTCTTGAATTCAATGCAATTTAGGTCAGACCCTTGAAAAGCAGGAGTCATAATTTTCAGTTAAAAGTAAAGAGGTGAGAGGGTTGAAAGTAGTAAACTTAATTCAAAGTCTTCTTCTCATGGGAGGCTTTCACCTCTTCCACTCCCCATCCACAAACAGGGTATTTTCAGCCACATCACTTATGGGGAACAATCCAGTATTATTCCCTCCTCATGTGCCACCCTTTTTAAAAGTGACCTATTGTCAGGGACCAAACTGCATCAGTGAATACATTAAATATATACACAACATGGATACAGTTTTGGGTCCTCAACCTGATTAATCCATCAGAGATGCACACAGAATTGCAAAAATGAGAAGAAGAAAGCACTATATGTTAATTTGAACAATTTATGATTGAAGAGCATCCAGGCATCCAAAAAAAGGAAATAAATTGTTCCTAAGAATTGTTCCCCCTGTATAGGAGGAAGCAGAAAGGAAAGGGAGAATTCTAAATATAGAAAGTAAAGACTGATGAAAGAAAATAGGCTTTAAACGTAAAGATGTACTGGACATTTATATTTACAATTACCATTTATGTAAAGAAATCTACATATTAAAGGTTTTGTCATACCATGTCAGGTTTCTATATCTTTATAATGTTCTTGGACATCTATGATAAACGTTTTCTAAACTTCACAACCCAAGGTCTAGTTTTGATTCTTCTCACTAAATGACCAGTGAGAAGACTGTTCTCATTGCTTCCAATGAAGTAGATAAAAAAATCAATTGTGAAAGATGCTTAAATTTTAAACTCAAGTCTACAAGGTCACAGAATTCCTGTTGGTTTTCTCAGATCCAAGCCCTAGGCACCTGGTCACCTGACTGGAGAAAACCAAAAAAACGCTTTGTGTGGGGGTCAGTTACCTAAATATTGGTATCTAATGCCATTTATGATGCCTTCCACCCAACTCCTGTATGTGTCTTTTCAAAAGACATGACTTCTGTACAATCTGTGACATTCATGTCCAGCCACATGGGTATTTCAGATATCCTATGGTGTCTAAAGTGACCTTACAATCTTCTGTTTAGACAACTTAAACGTAGCCTTCATATTTAAAATTTTTTTTGCACAACATCATGGACAGCTTTCATTTCCTCTGTCAGGACGAATTAAACACTGTTTAATTTGAGTTTGTATAATCAGACCTTATCTGACAAAGGTATAGTAGGTACTGTTAAGAGTGAAGCACAAAAGTATTCATGTAGCAGACATGAAGTATTCATGTAGCATCATAATTTCTATAATTTAGAACTACTTATTCTTGAGGTCTGGATCAGGTCACAGGTATAACATTTCCAGAGAATACATCCCAGACGCTGCACAGAGCATTACTTCCTGACAGAACCAATATTATTAATTTCCAGGGGCAATAACCTTTATCCTCTTTTTTGTGTTTTTACTCATGATAATTTAACTATTTTTAGTCTATTACTTGATCCTTCCAAGAAAAAATTTTGCTTCCCCCCCTGCCCCAGTTTTATTTAAAATGCCCAGAATGTGCATGAGTCTCTTGGTGCCATCTCTTGATCATAAGGGAAAACCTGTTGCCAAAAAGATTTTAGGACATTTCAACACATTTTATACCCTCCAGTTCTGCTAAGCTTGCCAAAAGGAAGAGATAATGATGGTATCGGTCAAATCCCAGGGGAAATAAATACAGTTTGCTTTGGACTCCAAATACCATGGCTCACAAGCAGATGCTGACACCAGCTAACAGCAGTTCAAAAGGCATTTTTGTTTGAGGAAGGAAGAGGGATCACCACAATGCAGCACAGCAGAATTTCTTTAGTAACACAAAGTATTAGAATCCACCTTTCATCTTGAACAAAACCTCTGAATCAAATTTTAAAGAAAAAGGATAGGAATAACCTCATGACAATTTTCCCATTCAAAAATCATATTAAGTGTGTACATTAAACTTCAGTTGTAGAAGGTCACATCAGAACAGTCGGAAACTACCACCGATGAAGTTGGTTACAATATCTAAGTCACTGTTACATAAAATGCATTTACGGTATAATAGCTAAGGAATGCATGTCATTTAAAGAGGCCCCCTACAGCAATCACTGAGACTGAACATATGGAGTACAGCAAGTCTCAAATCCATTGCATTTAGTGTAGTGTGCAAGAGCTTTTTCTGTCCAGTGAGAACCCCTGGCTTAGCAAGAAAGTCAGACAGTCACATTATTATATTCGATTAAACCACTAACGACATCAGAAGAAGTATTCCTTTTGATTTTCATTGGCTGTGTTTTGCATGCTGAGCTCACTTTTCAATGCAGATTCAGCACTGTCTTCATTTTCAGATCCTTTTACCTCTTTTTTTGAGTACATGCCTTTTTTTTTATAGATGCGTATGGCTATGGCTGTGATGCAAAGTAGGATGAATATCACAACTGCTATCACACCTAGAAGGAGAAAAGAGGAAAAAAAAGTCATGATAAAGGACAGGCAAATAATAAATAACATGTGGGCCAGAGAGCAGGACAAAGAAGGAATGACTACATCACATAATGGAAGGGCTTGCAGGGTAATAAGAAACCATAACTGTTTTCAAATCAGAGTCAGCACTGCAGTCTAAGCTCCGTGGTGATTGTTTTGAAATATTGTACACCATTAATAATAAAAATAGAAAGTCCATAGAAAACTGTAATTTTTGAAACTTTCAAGTGGAAGACCAGTAGGGACCTTAGGGCACTGTGGATGAGAGAGTTTCTTTTCCTTCTTCACAGTCAGGTGCTGGATCTCTGCCAGGCTCCCCACTCAAGGCACTGCAGATTAGGAACAGTAAGGAGAGATACTTCCCACTGAGATAAGCATGACCTCACAGACTTCCAGCCCATCTCCCCTCTTCCTCATTCTTGCTGTCATGATGGGCTCATGCCCTTAGGTTCACAAGGGTGGGTAGGAGAGGAATTTGAGGGGAAACGAAACATAAGGGAGGCAGATCATGTTTGCCAAAGAGGCAGAAAGCAAGATTAGGATGTTGGGAGAGAAAAGGCAATAAGCAGCCTGGAAAACAGCTGCAATGCAGAGGAGCAGCTGTACTAGATGAAGGGACAATCTGCTGCAAAACTTGGCCACTGTTTTTTTTACTGCAAGAAAAATAAAAATACAAAGTCTCTTAGCAGTGTAAACAGAAACAGACCACCCAAAATACAGCACGTCATTTTTTGTATGGTATCTGCTTCTCTGAAAGGGACTTTACAGTATGAGTTAATCTTGCTCTTATTTAGATTATATAGAACAGTCCTTCTTCAATTTCACAATCACGGTAGATGTTCTCTGTAAGAGTTTTTCTATAGACTTGCTTTGTGTGAAGTAGCTGAACTGGTACCATTCTCAGTTACACTCATTTAAGGGTACTTTAAGCTTTTACTGAATGTTGTAGAGCTTGCTTTGTTTTGACTTTAAACAAACACAGTTAAGCAGTAGAAAAATTGGGAATGCATGTTCCCAAATGTGTTTAACAAAATGGTAAGGTTGCTATTATCTTAAAAATATTGTAACTACTGTAAATTGAAGATAAAAAATTACTTTGTTGTTAGTACATTTAAAGATCCCCACCAATACTAAGTCACCTAGTAAGTAGTGATTTTTATATACAGATATTTATGTAAAGTAATACTAATCTTTTCAGTAAAGCAAGTTTTGACAAAATTAGACACGAAACAATATTATTAAATTCTGACCTCACTGAATTCCGTGGTAAAAGTCTCAGTTCGTGTATATAAAATTGTATATGACTTTACAAGTAAGGAAGCTTCTAGACTTTATTATCTCTTATTTTAGTATCTTTGGTATGATTGTGTTAAAGGTCACGGATCATGCAGTATGCTTTGGGTATGCCCTAACCATAGCAGGTAATATTATTTAAATGACAGACACACAGGTGACTGCAAGTTCTTAACCTTCCACAGAGATAAACACTTTTAACCTCATTGAGAAGCCTTGACAGCCTTATTCAGCTAAATTCCACTATTTCATTTGTCTGCTAAGGCTTTAAAAACTCTTAGGAAGTAAACCTTTTCAGAATTTAAAAGATGGAGGGGATGACCTTTTCATCCCACTGCCCTCTTTGTGTCAGGATAACTAATGCAAATTGAAACACTGAATTACCCTGTGAAAACATCATCTTAATGATAAAAACTAGGTTTGGTTTTTTTTTTTTCCTCACCTCCTTCCAAGAGAAGAAATACTACCAGAAATTCTCACAGGGGATGATTGTCACAGGAGACAATACTATTCCTTGAAAGAAAAATACTGAAATCACGTAGACATTTACTTCCTGCAATAGTGGTGACAGGAGTTTAAATTCTCCAGAGGTTCCCCAATCCCAAACTACCCCTTTGTCCCTACAGTCACTTTAGGAGTAACTGAACTCTACATGGTTCTGTCTTTATTCCTCCGTTTACAAAAAAAAATAAATGTTTTGGAAGAAGTTTATGGGTGATCATTTGTAGTTCTATTTGAGCTGATCGAAGTGGCCAAAAGAAATAGGAAGAAAATGGAGGAGAAATGATACTACAAATCAACAGTAATTATTTTTATTAATATTATTATTTTAACATGTATTTTATTTTTAAGCTTTAAATCAGTGGAAGTGATAGTCTGTCCACGAGTACATTGCTTTCCAAATGGGAAACCAGGATGAAACTTCCTCAGACTGTCAAAGGATTGATTCAGTGTTAAACCTCATTTTCTGAAGAAAAACTCTTTATTGTTCAGACCTATTAAAGAAGATTTTGAACCTGACCGTGTAACAAAAGGTAATTTTTTGGCAAAGTCAAGAAGATAGCTCTGTCCTAAATATATGCTATTTGTCATGGCAAATCCAAGCACATTTTTAAGTCACAGACACCAGTATTATGCAGATTGGGAAACTGTTCTTACTATCTTATTTTTCAGCAGACTGTTCCAGTATATGGAAACAATGATGGTATGAATTTATGTAATAAGAAAATATGAGAGCTATCAATTGCCTTTCACAACAGTGCTTGACTTCTTTGTGTCTACCAGTTGTAATAAAATGAAGACTTTCTACGGATTTCTTTATGAGCACAAAGCTAAACTGACTTCAGCACTGAAAGACTCATAGTCAGAAAAAAAATAAAGGTTCCTGCAGAGTTTTTTTAGTCCCTATTACCTCCAATAATTGCAGAGTCACTTCTGATTGCATTAGCTAAGGGCTTTCCCTCATCTATTGGTCCAGAGTGATCTGCAGTAGAAAAAAAAAAGAAAGAAAATGACAGACAAATAGAGAAGGGTCTTCAAGAAATTCTCACGTGGTTACAAGCTCATTTACAATACGCTACAGAGGCAGTAGTGTGGGTCAGTAAGCATGCAAAGAAGAACAGTGATGCAGGTGACACTTTGCAGAGAAAAAAAGAGAAATGTAAACATTCAGATGAATAGATAAGGGCTAGAGAAAAGGAAGCAAGTACACATGAAAGAGAATTATTTTCAAACTACTCCTGAGACATTAACCCACATGGAAAAATAAGAAGGCAGTTGTGATTCAGGTCATGAGTGTTCTATTTAGATTTTGCTTCAGAGATCAGAGGAAATGATAACCACATGCTACCTGCAAATGAATGGGTTGTTTCACTTGATGTTGAGTCAGCTCCAGCTAAAGCCCCACAGCTGGATTCAGTGAAATGTCCCTTTACAATGACAGGGGCTGAGCTGCTGTGGTGCAGTGCAGCCTTCAAAGGAGCAATGTGGTTGAACTGCACCGAAGAGAGACATCCAATAAACCCCTGAGAGTTTGCCTTCATCGTCTCCTCGTCTACGTCGCCACTCTCTGTTAATCAAAAGGAACAGAACACAATTAATCAGAGCACAAAAGTACAAAATAAAGCAACAGAAGAATAAATGAATAATTAACCTGTGTTCCTCTGAGCATATCTGAGTTGCAGCAACATATGTAGATTCACTGAATCCCTTTCTTGCCTATCTTTAATGAAAAGACAGTGAGATACATTCAACCCCGCTTTTTTTTTTAACAGATGATAGTTGCTAATTTGCTAAGGGATATGTTTTTAAATTACAAGAGCAAGTTCCAAAGCGAAAGGTTTCCAGTGTAACTAAAATACTTAAATTAAAATGCAGTGCTTTTTCATTCTGCAAAAATATAAGGATGAAGCATGCATCCTTTAAAAATACATTTTATTAGATTCCTTCTAATAAGGAATATATTCCTTCTACAGATTCATTTATCTGCCATCAAGATCAAGTCTATCAAAACAAAAACTCTTTGAAGATCTCAGATTCTGGAAACCCATCAAGATATTTTCTGTGAAATTCTAAAAAATGAATGGGTTCCAATTCAATATACACTTTAAAATATGATATCATTATTTTTCCCAAAAATGGAGAGGAAAAAAAACCTCCTCACCTTGTCTCTAGAGCTGCCTTTCTGAATGCATGTACACAGCATGTCAGAACTCTATTCACCAGGCAATGCTTACTAATGCATTTACTTTTGATGTGGAAAACAAGCCATTTATTTACTCTGGTAGTTATAATTTAAGCAAAGAAATCTGGAAGCACTGGGTATTCAAAATAGACTCACAAGGGAAGTCAATTTTCAAGGTTTTGAAAATAAAATGGGAATTTCATCCCATTCATTTCCACCTCCAGCCTACCCTAGAACCCACGAATTAAGTTGTGATCTTTACAATGGCTCCCATAACAAATTTAAGTACCAACGTACAGTGTAATCCTCAGTAAAATGCAGGTTAATGTTGAAAAAGTGGTTAATGCGTTTTTGTAGAACTTTGCAAAATAACACAGCAGCACTTTCCTCATCTACTCTCTCCTTATTGCAACGATGATATATTATTAGATAGATGGATCTAAGCCAAAAGTCTGCTCACCTACACCGATGGAGCACATAAAAAGTTGGCTGTTTAATTACCTCTTTTCTCTTTACATCTGTTTGTGATGATTGCCTCTACACACTGAAGGATCTGCTAGGGCTGGATGTTTTAAGAAAAAGGTTAACATTGAGGTGGCAAATAAACATCGTCTCAAACCCCTTGCAATATAAATATATACCTCTAACTATAAGTAGGATTGAAAACCTCAGGAGTAGAGTGGTTTGTATTATTTTTTTAGTTTCCTACATGAATAATTTATTAAATATTGTAAGTGTGTCATATGAAAGGAAATTAGATATTTTAAATCCTTTCGGTTCACTTGACTCCTTAATTAGAAAATACTGCTGTGATAAAGTAAAACTTTTTATTAGACTGAGCAATCTTGATGATAAAAGTGAAAAAGTTTAGGGAAGACAACCATTCTCCACTTTAGTGCTAAAGTAAAAAATTGACCGAAAATGACACACATAAAACATGAGTTGTTTATTGGAAACTGTGTATTATAGTAAAATGTAGTTATGCATCCTTAAGTATCTTTATAGCACTTTGTTTGCTCTTCCCAATCCAGTATCATCAGCAAACTTAGTAGTCCTTTAAGCCCTGCATCCAACCATTTATGAAGCTGTTGAAGAGCACTGGGCCTAATGTGTGGAACCCCACCAGTAACCAGTCGATTTTATCCGAAGGATCCTGTGAGAGACAGTGTCAAAAACTTCACTGAAATCCAAAGAGATTACATCAACTGCCTTCCCTTGATCAACTGGGTGGGTTATCTTGTCATCAAAGGAAATTAAGCTCGACAAGCAGGACTTTTGCCTCATGAAGCTGTGGTGGCTGTGACTGATGACTGCTTTGTCCTTCAGGTGTTTTTCAATACCTCCTAGAATAATCTTCTCCATAATTTTATCAGGCACTGAAGTGAGACTGACAGACCTGTAGTTTCCAGGGTCAATCTTCTTACCCCTCTTGAAAATCAGGAGAACATTAGAGATGCTCCTGTCAGCTGGGACCTCTCCAGATTCCCAAGGTCATTCAAAAATCATTGAGAAAAAAAAAATATAAATACCTGATTCATTTTTATCATCAGTTTCTGGGATTAGGAAATATTTTCTTCTAGTACTTTAAATTTCATCCAATATTACTTTAGAGTTATGTTTAAATGAACATTATTTTTCCACTCTCTATGCCTGTCTACATACTAGTTCCTTTCTGCACTGTAAGTTCTATAAATAAAACCTACATTTCAAAAACATGTATTTCTATTTTTCAGAATTGAAAACCACAGCAACCCATTTGATGGATAAAGAATTAATTGGAGTGTCTTATCCGAACAGTTGCACCCAACAGCTCAGTGTCTAAATGGAGATTGGTAACAGCTGGTGTTCCTTTGGGGTCCACACTGGTATTGTTACTATTCAATACCCTTACTAAGCTACACCAAGAGTAGGGTTGAGTGCATCCTAAAAAAAGTCTGTGGATGACACTAAACTGAGTAGTGCAGTTGACACACTTGAGAGATGGAATGCCACCCAGAGGGGCCTTGACAGGTTTGAGGATTGGGATCATGTGAACATCCATGAAATTCAACCAGGCCAAGTGCAGGGTTCTGCACCTGGGTTTTGGCAATCCCCAAAATCAATACAGACTGGGGGGTGAGTAGATTGAGAACACCCCTGAGGAGAAACACTTGATGACACTGGTGGATGAAAAATAAGATATGAGCCAGCAACGTTTGCAGTTCAGAAAGCAAATCTTACCTGGGTTGCACAAAAAGATGCCTGGTGAGCAGATTGAGGGAGATGACTCTTCCCCCTTGTCATGATCTAGTTCTTAAAATTATTCAAGAGATGCTTCTGTCTGAATTAAGGTGCAAACCAGACCATGTGCCACAGTCACTAATATGGATTTTATTTAAGAGTAAATGTGAGGTAGAGAGAGACAGAAAGAAACAGAAAAAAAAGAGAAAGGGGGAGAGAGTGCGACAGAGAGACAGATTCATCACCACTCTGTGGATTCCAATGGTGTCCCATTGATCCTCTTCTTGGTGATGAGAGTCCCAGTCTTGTCCAAGTGATGGTTGCAGTCTGGATCTGTCAAGGGGAGCCCAGCATGGTGAGGGAAGAAGTCTGAGTGGTGACTGAAGTCCAGGGTGCTGAGGGAAGATCTGTGCGAGGGAAGGAGCCCATGTCTGTGAGGGAAGAAGTCCATGTGGTGGAGGAAGAAGTCCATGTTGTTAGGGGAAGTCTCATGTGTGAGAAGTCCAGGGTGGTGGAGGAAGAAGTCCATGTTGTTAGGGGAAGTCTCATGTGTGAGAAGTCCAGGGTGGTGAAGGAAGAAGTCCAAGTGTGTTGAGTGAAGTCTGTGCTGTCTTTTATTGGGCCTAGGCTAGGTGGAAACACCCCCAGTTCCTCCGTTGGGGTGGGCAGTTTTACAGTGGGTGATGTAATACTGGATCAGGGCATATTTTGTGACTTCTAAGACCTTACAGCTGCATACAGTGTCCATTATGGCCATTATCAGCAGAGATTAATATCTTCAGTCTATGTGTGAATTGTCATGATGCTTCCCCAGAGGGGAGTTATCACAGCCCAGCTGAATCATTTGTGTAAGGACAATGAAACAAGATTTGCCTCTTTCCTTCTCTTACCCAGCTTGCAGCCTGAGGTGGTGGGGGTGCACACCCTCAGCACCTGGGTGGTTTCTTTGCACATTAGAAGCTTTCACCTTGATTATCTGAGCCATCAGCATTCCAGTCTTTCACACTTGCAGATACATTCTTCTCTTGGGATAACTGGACTACAGTACCACCTTATCACCAGTTGCTGTCACAGTCTAAATTATTTGGCATATTCAGGGAGAGGTGGGTTTTGGTGTGCAGTTGCTTCTTTTGCACACTTTGCTACAGTGGACAAAAGTCTTCCAGTGATGTTTAAACCATAAAACATTTCAGTGTCTCACACCCCCCTACTCCATTCTCGTGAGACCCCACCTGAAGGACTATGTCCAGTTCTGGGGTTTCCAGCAAGAGATGGGTGTGACCCTGTCAGAGCTGGTACAGAGGAGAGCCAAAGAAATAGTCAGAGGGCAGCAATACTTCTCCTGTGAAGAAAGGCTGAGAAATTGGGGCTGTTCATCGTGGAGAAGAGAAGGGCCTGGGGAGACCTTACAGCAGCCCTCCCCTACTCAAAGGAAGTCTCCAAGAGAGTTGGAGAGAGATTTTCACATAGTGATAGGTCAGAGGGCAATGGCTTTAAACTGAAATATGGTGGGTTTGGATTCAACATGAGGAAGAAATTCTTTACTGTGATGTTGGTGAGGTACTGAAACAGGATGCCCAGAAAAGCTGGGGTAGATGCCCCACCCCTGGAAGTGTTCAAGGCCAGGTTGAATGGAGTTTTGAGCAAATTGGCCTAGTGAAAGACTTTGTTGCCCATAGCACAGAGGTTAAAGTTAGATCTTGAGATCTTGAGAAATTTAGTCCAGGTTATTTCTGTTTTCTTTAAAGAACATTGGAAAAATAGTAATGGTAGATTGGTAATTTCCATTTTAATCATTGTTGCAGAGAAACAGACATATTTTGAAGAATCATCACTAGACAAAACATTTTGTCATAGCTTAACTTGGTTTTAAAAAGAGAGTCCAACAAAGATTTCACTTACCGTAGTCTTAACTGGGTGCATCAAAATCTAATCACAGGAAGTTTTTCAAGTGTGGTATGTGATTAACAGCATTCTACCTTCTTTGTGTATGATTTCAATGTGATTTATTTTTTCTTCATAATGCTTGATTGCAAAATGAGAGAGAGAGAGAAGTGTGCAATCATCTTGTACTTGATGGTCTTTTCAGGAAGCACTTACCCATGATTATATCTGTATTTCAACAGAACTGAGGTTTCTATATTGATTGTTACTCTGTCTCTAAATAAATCCATGACAACAAATGTCTTTCAATGACATTAGAGTTATTTTTTATGCCCTGTGTTGACATTTTGATCCACATCTTAAAAAACCCTGTAGTGTTCCACTTACCTAAAATCTTGCCAAGAGTGAGAGACTTGATTGCATTGAATTCTGTGCCTGAGGACAGAATAAACTTCAATCTTTCCTTCTGGTTAACCTGTAGAACAATAGAGTGATGAACAAACTAGAATAATGGAAGAGATAATAGTCAAGATTTTCAAAAAAGCAGGTAGGATCAAGGTTAAAAATAAGAGGATCTGAGGGAGGCATTTGTTAGTTATAGCATAAAAGCTCATCAAGGAATAGATTTTTATTTTCCTCAGATCACTGATTATAAATGTGATACTTCTTAAGCATCCCACTTAATAAGACTTTATTTATCTTATTGATTTGGTTGATTCCTTCTTTTTCATCTATAAGGTGAATAACCATAGTAAACCTTTAAAAATATGAAAAAGTCTCTTTCCATTTAAAAAGATACTCAATATTTAGTTCATAAAGATTAAATATTATATTGTAAATACTCTGCATCCCACAGTACCTCTAGAACTACTTCAAGCCAAGTAGCAATTCATAATTAAGTAAACCAAGATCTAGCCTCAAAATACAAAATTGTAATATAGTAATTGTAAATTGTAATTGTAAATACTAAAATATCCCGGGTTTTAAAATTTATATTAAAAAAAGGCTTTTTTGCTTATTAGTTCTATCATTAGAAAAATAAAAATTTCTCTTTCATCACAAAAAATAAAAAAAAAATTCTCCTTCATAGCCACATCATTTTGATGATGTAAAAGAGACAACAGAAAATTTCACAAAAGAGTTACCTGGGTGACAGTATACTTGTACTGTAGTTTAATGCATAACTTGAATCGAAAAAGCAAAATGCAAGACCCAAAACAAATGATAGCAGTCACACACATTGAACAAATTTTGAAAGTTTAATCATCAAGCAATTAATTGTATTTTCATATAAAATTATGAGGCAAATTATGACCCTTCTGAAATAGACAAAATTAACATCAAAGAGACTAAATAACGTAAATTTTCACTGTGCATCGTGAGACTGTTAAACCTTTGCTTTGATTAACTGAGATATTAAAACACTTTATTTGGAGATAATTGTCTTGTTGCAACCATTTATTTCATTTTGCTTTGGATCATCTATTTTATGATGATGCACCTTGTTTTTTGTTGTTTTTTTTTTTTTTTCCTGAGTTACCTCTACAAAGAGGATTTCCTCCTCTCTGTTAATCTTCACGTGTTGCAGCTGTCCATCAGCCATGCTTTTGAAACTGGTGCTGAAGACATCAGGATCTTGATGGCTGTCTAACTTGTACCTAATCTGTAAACTTCCTGCAGGGATAAATGGAGCAAAAGGTGTAGTAAAGCACAGCCACAACAGGAAATTTAGATCATTGTGTGATTTGTTCCTTGAGAAATGGATATCAGCGAGAAATTCAAGGCAACAGAGCAAGCAACAGCAACGTTGGAAGTAGGATATAGTGACGAAGATGGAAATAAACTGTCTCAAATCTGATTAATGAGTTAAAATTTGGGCAGGAATTTTACAGGAACTCTTAAAATTCAACTGAGAAAGACTCAGTCTGGTAGCTCTCATAATTGTGACTTGTCAAATACACCTCAGTACTTCAGAAGTGCTGTTCTTCAATAATGATCAGACTGACAAGATCTGAAAACCTCTGACCAGTGGAATTAAATAGAATGCAGTGTAATAATTTCTAACTCAATTTCTATTCCTTGTTGGGAACTCCCAGAATACTGTCTGTACACATATAATCACACAGTAGAACACAGAAGTTCCCTCCCAGCTGCAGATGGACTACAAGTTTTTACTCATCCTCTGGAAATCAAGGTCCATGTCAGACCCAGGCTAGTCATGAGCAAAACATGTACCATCTGAGGCAATACTACAGTTATTCTACATCCAAATATGTATCTGGGATAGCACAGACCCTTCTCTGAGCACAGAACCACTGTGACTGCAAAGAGGTCTTTTATAAACCCAAAGACGTAATTCAGTCCATGGGGGTTTTTTTAATTAAAAAAAAATAATTATCTAGATTTAGAAGAAAGAATGGAAAGATCCAACTAACCTTAATGTTCAGCTTAAATGGAATAATCAATTATGTTATGTGTATTTTTACAGCTGTGTATATACGTGTATATTCATAGATATTTAAGTAGTTTATGAAATCAATTGAATGAAATGACGTCTGATTAATTTGGGAAATGGATAATGCACTTTCAAAAATTAGTTTATTTCCTTATTTATTTTTAGGATGGTAACTATTAAGGCTCATCAGTTGCACACAGCTCAAATAAAATTTTGAATTTAATTTCAAAACTTTCAAAACCCCCAAAAAATTCTAAAGGATTTACAGAAATAAGCACTTTTGACAATACAATCAAAGAACTGCAGCAAAAGTTGAAATTACAGTAGGAGGAATGTTTTCACATGGAAAGAATCGCTTGATGCAAGAGAAAAGATAAAAATTCCATCTAAAGTAGCTGAAGACTGAGCCCTCTTGTCTTGCTGAGATTTGCCTGGGAGAAGAGACCAACCCCCAGCTGGCTCCCCCCTCCTGTCAGGGAGTTGCAGAGAGTGAGGAGGTCTCCCCTGAGCCTCCTCTTCTCCAGGCTGAACAGCCCCAGCTCCCTCAGCCTCTCCTCACAGCACTTGTGCTCCAGTCCCTTCCCCAGCCTCGTTGCTCTCCTCTGGACCTGCTCCAGCCCCTCAGTGTCCTTCCTGAGCTGAGGGCCCAGAACTGGACACAGCACTCCAGGGGTGGCCTCACCAGTGCTGAGTCCAGGGCAAGAATCACTTCCCTGGACCTGTTGGCCACACTGTTCCTGATCCAGACAAGACTCCATTGACCTTCTTTGCCACCTGGGCACACTCTGGCTCCTGTTCAGCTTCCTGTCCATCCACACTCCCAGCTCCCTTCCTGCCTGGTTGCTCTCCAGCCACTCTGTCCCCAGCCCGTGGGGCTACAGGGGGTTGTTGTGGTCAAAGTGCAGGACCCGGCCCTTGGCCTGGTTGAACCTCATCCCGTTGGAATCAGCCCAACTCTCCAGCCTGTCCAGGTCCCTCTGCAGAGCCCTCCTGCCTTCCAGCTGATCGACACTCCCCCCCAGCTTGATGTCATCTGGAAATTTGCTGATGATGGACTCAATCCCCTCATCCAAATCATCAATAAAGATTAAACAGGACTGGGCCCAACACTGATCCCTGGGGGACACCACTAGTGACCAGATCCCAGCTGGATGCAGCTCCATTCCCCACCACTCTCTGGGCCCGGCCCTCCAGTCAGTTCCTAACCCAGCACAGGGTGCCCCTGTCCAAGTCTGGCTGCAGCTTTTCCAGGAGAATGCTGTGGGAGATGGTGCCAAAGGCTTTGCTGAAGTCCAGACAGACACATCCACAGCCTTCTCCTCATCCATCAGGTGGGCCACCTGATCATAAAAGGAGATCAGGTTGGTCAGACAGGATCTGCCCTTCCTAAACCTGTGCTGGCTGGGTCTGATACCTTGTCCATCCTGTAGGTGCTGTGTGATTGCACTGAGGATGATCTGCTCCATAACCTTGCCAGGCACTGAGCTCAGGCTGACAGGTCTGGAGACCTTTTTGTGGATACTCATTAGTGTCTCCCAACAGTCGAACACTCACCGTTTCTGGTGAGAATGACTGAGAGGTATTCCTTGTAGAAGGAGTTGACATAAAGCAGCAAGCTTGGAGTCCTTGTTGTTCGAAAGGCAAATGTAATTGTTTCCCTGTTCAGTGTCATGTCAGCATAGAAAGAAGAAGCATGAGAACTGGAATTTTTAGCCAATGTGTAGTATTCCTGAAAGTTGTATGTCACAGAAGCGCCAGTCCCAAAATAGGCAGAGATCTCTGAAACAAAAAATGATTAAATATTTAAATTTCATGCACAGTAATACTAAAGGTCTTCCGTTTTTTTCCTTTCTGCTGCAGAATGAAGCAAAATGCTTTCTTGACTATAGCAACAAAAATGAAAAAAATATAAATGGATGGAGCATTTAGAACTACAGAGAAGCATAAGAACCAACCTCAGCTAGATCAAAACTCATTTACATGTGTGTCTTAAATATCTGTTTCATGAAGAGCAATTTTTTGTCTATTTTTTTTGTCTAGTGCTCATCCTAGTCCTGAAGCCCATTACATTATGGCTTATATGTGTACTGCTCCTACAGAGAAAAGGGTGCAGCAATTTGAATCCTAACATGTAGATTACACCTGGCCACACCAGAAACATGGATGTGGCAGAAGAAACTGGTTAGGTGGGAAAAACTAAAAAAGGAAAATACAAACTAGGTTATGATCTTCTTATGGATGTCACACAACTCCCTCATTTTGTGGTGGTAGTGATGTCAGGGCATATGTTCCTCTCACTAATTTAGGGGAACATGTTTTTGTGGCATATAAGCTGCTTAGTATTTTGCAGAATGCATTTAATACGTGGAGGAAGCAAGTAAAATTGAGCAAAACTGAATTATATGCAAACACCAGAAATTTTAGGTGAACTTCCATTTTTAAATTCAAACCTGATGAATTGTGATCATCTAGTAGTATGATACCTTCACCAAGTAACTACTTGAAGACGGCTGGAAACATGGGCTCAGTCCTGTTTGCAAAGATCTCACTTTATATATATATATTTATATCATGTATATGACAAATACTTCTACATAGCTTTGTAATAACTAAAAAAATGAATTAATTCTTTTTTATTCCATTTCTTCTTTTCCTGCATTTTATCTAAATCCCTCAATGTCATATATCAATGTAAGAAGCTGTGGGTGAAGAGAGACAACAGACTTTCCTTGAAATTATAGCAAAAAGTAGATTTAGGTTCTTCTGCTACTTGGGTTGTTTTTCAAATTTAGTCTTAGTTTTGAGATTAATATTTGAAAGACATAAATCCAAATGTTTTACAGTATAGTTCCTAGACTTACTATACTATCAAAGAATCAAAGGAGTTGCATGAAAATGCTGATCCTCTCAGGTTTCCTACTTAAATAGTGTATGTTGAAGTTAACCCTGGAAGAACAGTGTTAAGCAAAAGTTACAGATATTCAACAAATTTAACTGAATATTTATCTACATTATGTAAATAAAGTGTTTTTCAAGCATTTAAACATATCTTTATAGGGCTGTAAAGATGTTGATCTGAACTGCACGGTCCTGTTTTCAGTAATTGATAAAGCTAAAAGATATCCTTGCCTTTCTTGCAGAATGGACCAGCATAGGCAGAGAAAGTGCAGTCACAGGAGAATCCGCTGTATTTCTCTCTGCATTTTCCACCATTATGACACAGGTTACCATAGCTGCTACAGTGTCCAGGACAGCCTGGTTCAACTCCTGGTGTTATCTTTGCTCTCTCTTCCAAATCAAGGGCCATTCCATTCAACTGTAAAGAACGAATGCATCCCAAAAATCCTTTCTGCCTGGAGGCTGTTCCCCCTGAAAATAAATTCATAAGAGCTTTTAAAACCTTAAAAATTGATGTGTAAAATCCTCTTTATGTTTTACAGCCTCTTAACAGCATTTTCAAGATACAAGCCTATGCATGTGAAAATATTTCTAAGTAGTTTTAAAAGCATATCTGATTTGGGTTTTTTTCAAGTAATTACTGTGAACCCTTGAAGATTTAATGAGAAACAAGAATATTTTACAGTAAGATAGCAAGCAATGATACACACTTCTATAAATTCACAAAGGAGTATGGTCCAGAAAGTATGTGGTTTTTTTTCTTTCAGGCTTTATTTTTAAAGACAGAGGAGAAAAGAGGAGAGGATAGGAGAGGACAGGACAGGAGAGAATTGTGTATTCCAAACATTCACATAAACACTATCTGAGTAAAACAACACAGACAACTTGCAACAGTTTTTATATTGTCAGCTCTGTATGTACAAAAGATGGATATATATCAGTTTACTTGAATTTGTCAAATTATATGACTAAAATAATCACTCCAGTCAATGGCCAATTACTTCCCAAAAAGTTTTCAGAAAGTGCAACTGTTAATCCAGGATAACATAGTATTAGATTGTTTGGGAGTAGGTTTAGAGACCAACACATCATCAAAATATTTAGAGAAAGTGTTCAGACTTGATAGCAACATCTTCTACCCTTGAGGCCTTTTGAGGCACAGGTCAGAATTCTGATCAGAGCACACAAGACTTTCCTCTCCATTTAATTTTTCCTAAGGATTCACAGTTTTTGTAGCTACAGTTTAACAACACTACTCACCTTAAGTGCATTCCTCCCCAACAAACAGCAAATAAAACTTATGTTAATTTAGTATGATTTTCTCACAGTAGATCTTAATAAAAAGTAGAACAAACTTTACATGCTCCTATACTGTACACCATACATATACATCAGAAAATTATAAATTCATAATAAGGTAATATTGGAGTAAGAACACTATCATGTATATGACAAATACCTCTACATAGTTTTTTGTAATAACTAAAAAAAATATTAATTAATTCTTTTTTGCTCCATTTCTTCTTTTCCTGCATTTTATGTAAATCCCTCAATGTCATATATGAATGTGAGAAGTTGTGGATGAAGAGAGACAACAGAATTTCCTTGAAATTATAGAAACAGCACATCTTCCTTCAGCAGGTTACCATCCTACAGTGGGAGAGCTGTGTTTGTGGAAGCCCTGGTTAAAAAAGACAAATGCTTTTCCAGCTGTGATGTTGAAGTCCTGATTTAAATGCCAAAGTAGAAAATGTTGGGTTTTTAAAACAACAATGGTAGCAAAAACTGTCCTTCTGACAAATGTATGGTATTATTCCTCAATTCATTTTTAAGACATTGTGTTTCACTTCCTCCTTAACAGTATACAGAAGGAAACAATAAAACTTGCATCACAGATCTGAAGACTAGCTTTTGGGCTGTGCTGGCCTAGAGGAAAATAAGGAGCAGGAGGTTAAACCGAGAACATGTGTGGAGACTGGCACCATGAAAATAGTGCAAATTCCTGCTCCCATTTCCCCTGCTTTTTGTATGCCCATTCTAGGCAATGTGACAATGTGTTTTCTTGTCACCCCTGGAGACATCAAAAGATGGTACAGACCTGGGTCCTTGGACTGTCCTTCAAAAAAACCTCAAAGGAAGCAAACTCCATTTGAAATCCTGTCCATCAGTAATTATTGGCTAAGGCACTCAAACTGTAACCTCAAAATAGTACAACACCTCCATTGATTTTTCACAAATGCTCTCACAGAATCATAGAATCATAGAATCATAGAATCACAGAATCACCTCTGAGATCATCAAGTCCAACCCTTGATCCAACCCCACTGTGGTTCCCAGACCATGGCACTGATACCACATCCAGTCAATTCTTAAACACCTCCAGGGACAGAGAATCCACCACTTCTCTGGGCAGCCCATTCTGATGCCTGATTACCCCCTCTGGAAAGAATTTCTTTCTAATATCCAACCTAAACCTCCCCTGGCACAACTTAATACAATATGTCATCATACAGATTGTTTTCAAAAAGGTTTGGTTGCCATTTGTTTTTCTTCCCCTGCCCCAGTCCCAGCCCTGGCCTTTTCACATTATTATGATGAAAATTAGGAAATATTCAGGTGGAATATTTCAGCCTACCTACAAAAAGCTGGCTGTTGAGCTGCAGGCGGATGTGTCCATCAGGAGGAGCACTGTGGGATCTCTCAGGGAGTTGATCTATCTGTAGGGAGGCCTCTTTGACGTTCCTTTCAGCCTTCACATAATGCCACTGGTTGTCGTTTAGGGCAGTGGGTGACTGCACCATGACTTCGCTGGGTCCGTTCCCAACGTCAAATGAAAAAATCACTTCAGATGGAGCTGGAAAGGGCACAGCAATAATGGACTTCTGGATTATTTCATAGTTAATCGGGTCAGAAAATCACTAAGTAGCAGAGCAAGTTAGTTTAAGGTCTAGCCTACTATTTCATGGGCTAAGACTGTTTCTGAGGAAAAGTTTACTTTGGGGGACTGCAGTTCACTCTTCACACTCCCTGACAGTGAGAACAACGACTTATCCACAGCATGGAAAGTAATCTGTTTGTGGGCCCCAAGAGAGCAGAGCAGTCAAGAAGCAGTGAGATGTGCTAGCTTTGCTATTTTTTCAGTTTGGATGAAATGTATCTCTTGTGTATTCCAATCATTCACATAAACACTATCTGAATAAAACAACACAGACAACTTGCAACAGTTTTTATATTGTCAGTTCTATATGTACAAGAGATGGATGTATATCAGTTCTCTTGAATTTGTCAAATATTTTACTAAAATAATCACTCCGGTCGATGGCCAATTACTTCCCAAAAAGTTTTCAGAAAGTGCAACTGTTAATACAGGATAACGTAATATTAGATTGTTAACTGATTGCCATTGTTAATTATATTTAAATTATCACCACTGTAATCCATCTAAGCATCTTCTACTGTCTATTTGCTTTTGTTATTTATTCACACAGTCTCTGCAAATATCAGAGGCCAAATTTTGATGTCGTTTATAGGACTATATATATAGTGATTTAAATTCAATCTTTCTCTAAGTAACTTTCACGTTACACAGTTTTATAGTTTGCTTAGAAAAATCACAACTGAATCTTTGCAGGTCAGAGTAACAAGACGAGGAATATGCCAGAAACTGAAGATCTGAAAATTGGGAATATTCTCTCTGAAACTTTTTCTTTCACATGTCCAAGGACAATTGTGTATAAAAACAAGTAATCTCTAAACAAGGGATTAGCATAATTTTGAATTATTAAGGATTTCTTTACAGGATTACAGGTTTGAGAAGATTCCATGAATCCGAAAAACAGGTTCCCATTTACAACATTGAATTCTGATAGAAAAGCAAAACAAATAGAAGTAGTCAAGGGAACTAGATTGGCTTCAAACAACATTTTAAGGAGGAATTCACTGAATTAAAACAAAACATTCAATAAAATATTTTTTTCTTTTCAGCTTTTAAACATAGATTGGACATTTCATAACATTTAGATCCACTTTGGCCAACCTTTAGACTGAGTAATGCCACATGTTTGCAATCCCTTAAGCCCTGAATCTTGTTGTTATAAAGTATTTTTCTATAACAGTTGAACCTGAGAGAGAAAAGTAAAATGATAAGTACATAAACCATTTCATTTATTAAATAAAATAAAGCATAATGTGCTATTTTTAAACAGAAAGACTTTTGTAATAATTGACCTTTTCTGCTTAAAAATCAACAGTTTTAACCAATAGTATGAAATAACTGATGTCTAAAACAAGTTCCTTGGTAAAATGAATTTTAGGATAATTTTGTTTTATTCAAACAAAATTGAGAGCTTGGTCTCCCTTTACTGAGGGATAAAAGAAAAAAAATAAAACAACAAACCAACCACACAGTAGGAGAACAAAAGCAACAGAAACTCCATGTTACTGGCTAAAGAGAATTTCTGCTGAATGTTACCTTCTGCAGGGAGGTCTTTGTAATCCTCTGGATACTGTTGGAGTGAAGCCTGAAAACACAAATTCTGCTTTGAACTCACTGAATGTGCCTATTAAATAGCATATCAGAATCTGATAAATAATGTTACCGTTTAGATTTTAAAGGTAAGAAAACACACAATAAAGATTTTTTGAAATAACCACTGAAATGACAAATTATGTTAATACCACTAAAAAAAATTAATATAATCTTGAAAAAAAAGGGAACCAATAGCAGAAGTTCCACAGAGGAAGGCACAAATAATAAGGATGACCATATGGTCATACACTGTAGTATCTGAAGACTAACCAGAATACGTCAGAAAAAGTGAAAAATATAATCACCTAACGTTCTATAACATTTTAAGTGTTTCTTGCTAAAAGCAATTGCACTGCAAATCTGAAAGAAATTTTGGTTTTATAAGAGCTGTGATGAAATCACCTGTGGAAAGCAGGCCACAGGATGTGGAAGGATGTTGAGTGTGTCCTAGAATTGGTCATCTTGCAATAAAGGACATGAGCAAAGACTACTTTGATCATTTCTTGGGCAGCAGAAGAGGATGCATCCAGGAGTACTAATCTGGTAACAAAAATACTTTTTGGGCCCTACCTACCCCCTGGTGTTACTCAAAAATTACCCAAGCATTGTAGGGACTCTTGTGACCCTGATGCATTCAAACATAGGCAGAGCACAGCTATAGATTGGCAAAGTGGAGCGGAAGAGGTGGTCGATGGCAATCATGGGGAGTGGTCAGTGGGTAATTGTGGCTGAAACGACTCACAGGGAGCACAGCCACAGAGAAACCATTCAGAGCATTGGGTGTGAGCATCCTGTGCAGAAGCAGAAAGTGGTTACAAAGCAATAATGCAACAGAATGCAAAATCCAAGCACTTTCCGTAAAGGAAACAACTGAATCCCACTCATCCTGAGGAAAAGGTTGCTAATTTGGGCAGCAAAGGCCATCAGCAGCTGCATATTGGACTCTTCTGAACTATTTCCAAAGCAGCTGCAGAAGTCCAACCAAATCAACACACCAGTGTTCCCAACCCTCATTAAATTTCTGTTTAACTCATTGGAAATAAACCCTCGATAAACATTCAGTATAAAACACTCAGACCTTTGTCTAGAGCACGTAACCTGTAGTCATACAAGTATTTAGTAGAGCATACTATTCAGAACTGAGTTGGACTTTTTGTTTTCAACCACTTTTTCTGCAGAAGATTACAGGAAATCAGGAAAAAATTATAATTCAGTGAAAAGAAAAAATAAAAGAGATCAAGTATATTCTTCGAGACAATTCCCTTACTCCCTCTTTTAAAATACAGTTAGGATGCAACCTCCATTCTTACAACAGTGTTCTAGAATATGTACACAGATGCACTGCAGTGTTTTTGACTTCATAAAATCAAATGAACATCACTAAGCTTCACAATTCCTGTTAAGATTCTTGATCTGACCCTTTTTTGTTTACAAAGTTAGGCTTCAAGGTCTAAAGTTCATTACTTCATAAATAAAAGAATTAGATATAAAGTTTGACATCAATAAAAGGTTAAGAAAGGTGTTGCTAAATGCTGAATGTCAAATGTTAATGACATAATGAGTTTTAAATATTTTCTCACATCATCATCTTAAGCAGTGATACCTGACATTTACATTATTGTTATTTATTGTTACACAAATGAAAGACATTAATTTATTAAAACAACATCAAATGTAGGTTCATGATTTTCATTCACATGTATTATAAAGGAGCATATGATGACGAAATCTAAATTAACCTATACAATATGAAATGTTCAATATGGTTTTTTATTTTTTATTTTTTTTTTATAAAGGGATTTGTGATGGAAATGTATATTGCTCATTCCTGATCAATATTTCCCTCAGTAAAAACAGATAATTCTGGCTCCAATACAAACAATCCTACCTGTGAGTTACCTATGACATGTCTACTCAACAAATTAGGGTGTTTATGGAAGTGAAGGAGTATCTCTGCATGCTATACAATGAGATAACTTTGCTTTATAAATGCTGAAAATATGGATCAGTTCAACCTTTTGCTTTCTGTCATGCCTCACTACTCACAAGTCATATAAAACCCATAATTATATAGTAGTTTGGATGCTTCTGCATGGATGGGACAAGTGACATGAGCTTGTCCATATTATTGCATTATTATTCTGAAGAAAGACTTATGGTCTTTTGCCAAATGTCTGAATAAATTTAGTTTTCAGAAGCATTCCTTTAATGCTTCCATGATTTAACTGTTTATTTTGAAGATGGAAAGTCATTTGTCAGACAAGAATATCATCATTGCTTCAGGGAGTCTGCACTGAAGTGCTGACCCAGCCCAATTTTCTGTATTGCATGATGCTGAGATTATAATGCTGATCTCCTTTAAACCATTCACAGAACTTTAACAGAACGCAGTTCATAGTCTTGGTAAACGTGACAAAAACAACGTTCAAAACAGGGTAGTTTTCAAATATAACACTATCATTTGAGACAATGCAAAATAAATTGATTAAACATTACACAATATTCTATAATTATACTACCAACAGAAGACGACAGTAAATGCTTCCCTGTTTGTTTCATTAACATAAGACATTAACATGGATAAAAAAACAAGCAAGCAGAACATTTTACTTCTTAATGAAAAAATCATTAAAGTTTCTATGGTAATATTTTGCAATATAACTTACATATTTATTTGTACTCTTCTCTGGAAAATGTAAAAAATTTGAGGAACTGTCTAAAGAACTCTCAGAGTCACCCTGCAAGTACAAGACTTTTCAGCTAATGGTACATTTCAAATTAATCCAAAACTTTCTGAAACAACACTTCAATCTTTTAAATATTCTCCCTTTTAAATAAAACCAAAATATTGAGTCAACTAAGATAAAGGTTTCATTGTACATGGGTCATCTTAGTGGATTTAGTGGGATATTTCTTTTTCTCACATAACAAAAGTTTACTTGTATATGGAAGTATAAGGATTTGGGAATGTACTTGAATTATAGTATCAGTGCTGGAATTTTTTGGATAATGATAAAGATCCAGAGCAGTAGTAGTAGAGGTAATAAAGCCAGAGAACAGTTTTAAAATACTCTCCCTTTAAGTTAATTCTAATTTAATCAAACTGAAAGCAATAATAATAATAATAATAATAATAATAATAATAATCATAGTAATAATAGCAGCAACCACCAACAGTCGTGTTACTTACAGTATAACTCTATCCTTATGAAGTCTTGAATTCCCAGGTTCTCTAAAAACACTCCTGAGGAAGCAGTAGTTTTAAAGAAAAATGAGACATCTGCACTGAGCTCTCCGTGGAAGGTGGGGAAATGCAGGTAGGATGTCTCTGTGTTGAAGGAAGCTGAATTCCAAAATGTTCCTAGTTGTCAAAATGAAAGATTTTGACAGTGTTATCTAACATTACCAGGATAAATTTTATAACCAACAAACAGAGGGAAGAGCCCAGGCCTAAGACAAGTCTGATACCCACAGAAGCTTCCTGGTTACCCTATAAAACAAAAAGTAGGAGTACTTGGAAAAATTAGAATAAAGGTGCTCAGTTCAGGCAGCCAAAAGCCAGTTAATAGGAAACAAAAGAAATCACATCTCAGCTAGGAATTCCGGTTCTGGCCTGATGTATCCTTTCATGGGGTAAATACAACAGCTCTGAATGAAGTACTAACCTACATTACAGTAGTAGCAGCTGAGTAGCTGGAGTTGTTTTGGGTTGTTGGAGAAAAGGAGGCTCAGGAGGGACCTTATCACTCCCTACAGCCACCTGAAAGTTGTTTGTAGTGAGGCAGTTTCCAGTCTCTCCTCTCAGGCAACAAGTGACAGGATGAGAGGAAACGGCCTCAACTTTAGATATGACAGAATTTTTTTTCACTGGAAGGGTTGTAAAGCCTTGGAACAGATTTCCCAGGGAAGTGGTGGACTCACCATGCATGGAAGTTTTCAAAAAATGCATGGATATGGCATTTGAGGACATGGTTTAATGGTGAACATAATGGTGAACATCACAGTCGGACTTTATGATCTCAAAGGTCTTTTGCTTGACAGTTCTATGATTAGCCAATATATACTAAAACAATGAGATTTTTCATATATATTTTCTCACATAATGAGAAAAGAGTAATGTTATCACTGTAGCCCAATGAAGTTTTACTTCAGATATCACAAAAAATGTAGGACACATATCCTAGTAATTACTGCAGAAGGAATTAAAATAATTACAAAGGTATCTTTTTCTTTAGTTACCTGCAATTTAGACATTCATACACATTCTTACTTACAAGATTAAGTCAGTTTTAATCAAAAAAAGGTTGTAAGATCAAGAACAGATATTTGCCTGGTTTGATTTATCTGTATGCTAGCATTCAATCATAATTTGCTAGATGCTGTTATTATTAAAAATTTTATGTAAAATCTCTAAAAACACTCTCCTCTAATAAGTAGATAATCTTTACTTAAGGTGTTCAACTAGAAGTAGCTTGTTATAATTGCTGAATTCTTACAGGTGTATTTGTATTTCTTTATTAAGCTATATTACTTTCTAAGTCAAACGAAGCATTTGAATGATCTTTGTAAATCAGAAACAGAGTCTTTGGGGGAGGGCAGGAACAGGAAGTTTTATTTTTCCTCACTTAATTTACTGTCCTGTCTTATACAGATGTTCTTTTTCTAAGCTCTGAGAATTACATAATTTTGAATGTTAAGATATTGCATCTATAAAACAGGTTAAATATAGATCTAGGAAAAATATATTAAAAAGTAACTTATGCTGTCATAAATCAAGTTGAGAAAAGAATTTCTTGTCTTTATGGTACCTGGTTCAGTCTCCTATTTAGTTTTCTGGAACTGCCAAACACTATGTGGTTAGGAAATCAATAATATTTAGCATTTTATCCAAACAGCAAGACTGCAGTCTCCCTATGAGTAAAAAAAGAAGATCCTGTTTGTTATAAATGATATATAAGCATATCTATATTGAAAAAAATGATTTCATTTTTTTAGCATATATCACTTCATCTTACCGACCTGAAACTGTAAAGTGAAAAAAGGGGCAAATAAGAAGACAGATAAATTAGATATTTTCATGTTACCATACCAGTGTCTCTCAAAATTCCAGCAGGGATGGTGAGTGCTGAGGAGAGAAAATAAAGATCTTATGGCCCGAGCGATATTTTTTATACATAGCTGTTTTTTCCACTACCTTTTCATCTCTCCCAAACAGAGAAAACCTCTAAGGGACATGACACACAAAATACTACCCATCTCTTAGGTACTGACACAGCTAAGGTACGCTGCTGTTAATCTTGAGATGCCAGTGGTGTTCTCAAAGCAACTGTAGGCTTTGTGGAGGTGACATTTAACATGCCTTGCATCTTTCCCATATTCTCCTCCTTAGAGGGATTTGGTGAAACACTTGAAAGGTACCCAGAAAGCTTCCAGCAGAGTGTGCTCTTTCCTCTAAGAGCCGGTTTCTAGCCTCTGGTGCATCTTCAGGACCTTTGAATCTCACTGGAATGTCACTGTGAACAGATATGTGCACAGTGGCAGGAATAAGGAAGCTTATTACTGTAGAAAAGGTGTCCATTGCAGATTGCAGATCCTACTAGTTTATCCTATCTACACCACTGGATTATCTAATCTTAGTTAAACCACCAGTAGATGATTAGGATTTTGCATGTTTGACTTTGGTCTGTTCCTCCCCATCTGGCCTCTTAAACTGACCTTTAAATCATAATGTGATCATTCATTATTTGAATTATAATAGGGGGTTTTGTCTGGTTTTTTTGTGTTTGCATTTGGCACTGTTTTGTTGTGTGTGTGTAAAAGTGAGGGAGTGTTTTGCTTTATTCCCACTCAAAACCAAGCAGGAAAGTCATCATTAATTTACATCTATTTGCTCTCAGTTTTGCTAAATACAAAAATTTCCCTTTATCCAGCACAGCAGAGAGGAGGTCAAAACTATGGAGAAGTGCGCAAAAATTGCTTCTTCTAAAGCTTTCCTCCTAACTTCAGGAAGTCTGACCAGCTGGCAACTGTTTACCTCTGAGAGTTTGTGGAATTAACTGCCCCATCTGTATAACTACTTCCAGCTCCACTGCAGCCTATTGTAAGATCTATAGATTAAAAGACCAGAAGGGAAAACTGCAATTAAGTTCAACCTCTGATATGCCATTAAATAAAAATTTAATTTTGATTAAATTAAAAACTGTTATTTACAGAAAATTCATAAATGCCCTTACTGTCAATTTGTGTATATATATGTATTCACGCACACTCTGCCCATTGGCCTAGCTTCAAATCCCAACCACTGGATAATTTTCTGATTTTATGTCCTACTTTCAACAACGTTATTTGAAATTTCTTCCTCTACGAAACTCCATTTAAGTTGAACATATCACCTCAGATTTCGCCCAAGCTCAGCAAAGAGATTAAGAGGCTTTCACTAAAAACATGTATCTCAACTTCTTTAACCTTACATTTTCTTTATATGTTGCAAAACTCTAATCATAGACTTGATCATTCAGGAAGCTGCAAAGAGGATCAAAATAATGTTGATTAGACTGAGGTCAGGACAAATATAAACTAATAAAAACTAATAATGGAAAACTAAATAAGAGGAAGAAGTGAATACTTTTGCTATTAAGAGTCAGACATGCCCTGATTTCTCAGGCTACTGCAGAGGGACGAAACAGATTTTTTTTTTTTCTAAACTTAGAAACTTACTGTGTTCCTTTAGCTGTAATACCACTTATGACTGGTTGATACAGTTAGTTGTTATTATATGCAAAGCTCACATTAGTTGTTTTCTTTTTCATTTAAATGCCACACTAAGAACTCACGTTGAATGGATTGTCTGCTTGCATTTACATCCTTGAGCTGTCATTTTGCAGTTGAATTTCTTTATTTCCTTTATTTTTGTAATTCAACCAAGTATAAAATACTCCATCTAGACCTTACTAGAGTCCATGAGCCTCACCTCACCAGTATTATTACCTTTATCTTTATTTAATAGAAATTCATGCTGAATGATACATTATCCTTACATTTTGTTGTACTATCCTTATTTATTCAGATCCATATCACTAATTTTATTTTGGACCCAAGAGTCAGTCTGATGCTGACAGAGTATAACTAACCATTTATTACACATAATTTTGGCACAGTAGCTTTCCTTCAGTGTTTTGAATTTATTTATATGTCCTAATACTTACTGAAAATTTGTAGCAATAAATCAGACTATGTCCACTCAGTTCTTGTAATGAAAACAACAAGAACAAAAAACACCCAACACAGAAGTTGTTTTTTTGCATGTCTACTCATACTAACTAACTCTATTGGAATTTAATCAACATCTGGGTTTTTCTTGAAAAATGACAGAAATAACGAAGATAACTCTTTCCTTTTTTTTAATGAAGACCATAGAATTTCTGTATATTAAGGTACCAAAGGCTTCTTTCACCCTCAGATGCTTTAAAACCTTTCCTATTACCCTGCTCAGTTGATATACAGAAATGGTAATCTTAACTTCCATTATATTTAGATATATTTTTCAGTCTGACACCAGCAGTCCTACCATACAATTAATTAATCATATTGTATGGTACATCAGAAAAGGGATTGCAGAAATGAATCCCTAATGAATCAGTAATATATTTTAAAGATGACAGAAATGCATCTGTGTGGTGCTGTGTCACCAAATCCTATTGACTGTTTCTTTAAAGGGTCATATTCTTCCAGAATATCTTTCCTACTTTCATTTCACATTGGTATGTTATAAATACAGTTAGCAAATGTTATCTCAAATGTTGAGAAAAAAAATTAACATCTGAATGTAATTTTAATAACTTTATAAAATAAACTGTATTTGTATTGCTTTTGCTGTTTTTCTTATAGAAGGCCACCCTTTCCTGCCTTGTTGTACCAAATATGACATGGTTTTCTATCCAGTATTGAATTAATTGAAGATATCGATCCATAAAACCTAAAATAAAGAAGCCAGATACAGTAATGGAATGTTAAATAAAACAATGTGAATGTTTTATTCACATAAATAAAAAATGTGCAATGACAAACAGGAAACTTCTTCTGGACTGTATTCAAGTTATGGCACATGACTTTTCAGAAGTACCTAAATAAGTGACTCTTAACTTGGAAACTTAGTCAGGGGAGTGCATGTTTTAAGACAATTCTCTAAGCAAATATCCTACAAGGAGTAGATTATTGATAACATGAGAATTTATGATCTTTTAGTTTTGAATCATTTAATCTTCTCCCCCATGCTATGCTAATCAGTTATTCTGAAGAACTTATGTCTGTCAGATAGGACAAAAACCTGTTTAATAAAGGATTTCACCCGTGAAGTACAATTGTACAATTTAGTTTATAAGAGTTATATAAGAAAAATAAGCAATAATCTCTCTGGAGAGTACTTGAATCACACTGTGAATCCAAGAATATCTATTCCACCTTGTTTGACAACACTTGTGAAAAATGAGTATTTGCTACTAGACCTCTTTTTGCATTCTTCACCTATCTAAAGGTAAATGTCATTAAAAGTACATTTAATTAGACCCCCATGGGTGTCTGCGACCTCAAGTTAGAAAAAAAATTTAAAAAATCTTAATAGTGGTCTGCTTTCTTCCTCCAGCTTCAAATTGCTGCTAGAAGGTCTGGTCTGGCAAGAGGGTTTAGATTCATCAGTTTTGTCTAGTTCTGCATTTAACATGTAGAACTCAGAAAATACTGCAAGTCATAGCTTTTCACATTTACTATAAAACTGAACATTAAAGAAAATGTTCATTATAAAATGTACTGCCGATACACAAAGACCATTAGGAAAAAATCCAGTAAATCACAGTGTATTTATTGTAATATGCAATATATAATTATATATGAGGAAATACATTAAGATATTTTAATACAGAAGCAGCCCTGCAGCGTTTAACATCCTGATTGCAGATGCTGCTGAGCTCTTTGGGCTGGAAGTCAGCTTAAAGAAGACAGAAGTTCTCAAGAAGTCCCCCATCATCCCCACATCACCATTGGCCAATCAGAGCTCAAATCAGTCCAGCAGTTTAATTACCTGGGCAGCCTCATCTCCTCGGATGGGAAGATTGATGGAGGGACAGACAACAGGTTAGCAAAGGCATACAGTGCCTTCAGAAAGCTTCATAAAAGAGTTTGGTGAAATAAACACCTGAAGAAAAGTACCAAGATCAGTGTTTACAGAGCCATAGTGCTGTCTGCTCTCTCATATGGATCTGAATCCTGGGTCATCTACAGCCACCACCTGCGACTCCTCGAACGCTTCCATCAACGTTGCCTTCGTACAATCCTAAACATCCGCTGCTCAGATTATGGGACCAATCCATCTGTTCTAGAACAAGCAGCAGTCACAGGTATTGAGGCCATGTTGCTGAGAACACAGCTGTGCTGGGCAGGGCACGTCTCCAGGATGAAGGACCAACCACCCCCTCCCTAAGATCTTGCTCTATGGTGAACTTGCCACCGGCTGCCGCAAGAGAGGAGCCCCAAAGAGGAGATACAAGGACTGCCTGAAACAACATCTCAGCCTTGGCCATATTGATCACCAGAACTGGTCTACTCTGGCCTCCAATCGGGAGGTCTGCAGACACACCATCTATAACGCTGCTGATGCCTTTGAGAACGCAGCAGGGTCACCCTGGAGGAGAAAAGACAACGCAGAAAGAATCGTGTCTTGCAGAATTTACCACCTCAGGAGTCTTTCTGCTGTGCCTTTTGCAATCGGATATGTCTGTCATGTATTGGCCTCATAAGCCACCAGTGTGCCTGTAGCAAATGTGGATGGTGCTTTCCCAAATCTTCGTTCACGAAGCCTAGCCATGAAATACAGTATTAATATTACATTTATATGTCACTGGTTACCTGGAAGAAGAGGCCACCTGGGAGAAGAGGTCAACCCCCACCTGGCTCCCCCCTCCTGTCAGGGAGTTGCAGAGAGTGAGGAGGTCTCCCCTGAGCCTCCTTTTTTCCAGGTTGAACAGCCCCAGCTCCCTCAGCTGCTCCTCATGGGACTTACCTCTAGACCTTCTACCAACTTCATTGCCCTTCTCTGGACTATGTTATATATCATGTTATTAAATAATTATAGAGTGTGATCATTTCACAATATGATTTATATATTATGTATTATATATTATACATGATATGAGACAAGTGACATAATACATAACAAATTATATGTTAACATATTTATATATTTTATTATATATACTCATATAATTCTTCTCAACAGATTGCACTTTGTTTTTATGTCAAAATTCTATGATTTCTACATTGGTTTTCCTTCAGAAATTCTGTGTTGTTTTCTCAGTTTGTTCTTACCTCCTTAAATACATCATCTCTTACTGTCTGTATGATATGATGGCAGAAAAGTCACATTATTACTGCAGTTACTAAATGATCAAAACTATTCCTCTTTTTTCAATGTATTTGCTGCATTACCATTAATTATTATATTCTGAAGTCTTTCCACTGGGTTTATTTCAGTTAAAAATTCCTTCTTTTTCAAGTCAGATCCTGTAACGTTGTACGACATTACAAAAATGTTTCTGTGACATACAGACTCTGACTTCTTGTGCTTGTTCTTATTACACTTTAGAATTCTCTGTCACAGCTTGTCTGGGATTACTGTGATCGTTCATCATCAGTGTGGAATTTTGCAGCAATTCAATCACTCAGACTAAGCAAACATCCGATGAAGTCAGGGAGTGTCAAGAACTGTCTGTAGGTTTTAGTGATCACGCTGGGGAAGATGGTTGACTTCCACGTTTTGAGATTTGTCATGTTTGAGGTCAGATTACGTAATTAATAGTAGCTGGGAACTTGCTGAGTGGTGGAACTCAAATTCCTCCCCACTTATTAGTGCTACACAAGCTCTGAATGCTTCCCTTTCATCCCTGGCTTCAGTCTCCCTGGCCACAAGGGAGGCCTGATTTACCACAGGCTGTGTATTCCTTCTCCTAACTTCTGATTACAGCAGTAAACACAGAACTCTACATGATAGTTTACTACTGAACATAGACCAAACATGTTTTCTTTGCCACAGAAGGTGGAAATCGATGAAAATCAGAAGTATCATCGCAAATCTTTAATAAGGTATAAGTTTTGCTCCAGCTGTCACATGTCCTTTAAATTATTTCTTCACTCATGGTATTTTTCTAATTGCCACATATTCAGGATGTAAAGTCTGAGTTATTGTGTAAATTAATAAACATTTTCTAATGGCATTCAGGGATAGAACTGATATGGGGAGCATGGAATGGGGTGATAGGGTGGGGGAATGTGTGTAGTTACTATGCTAAGGGCAAAGGAATAAGGGCTGCTGCTTCTAAATCTACTTCTACTATATAACTATTTATAAAGCTTATAAAAACTAGAAAAATTAAAAAAGCCAGATGGATTAATCTCCCACAGTATGATTTTCCTAGCTGCATAAATATTCATAATGTTTTGTGATGGAGGCACACATATCTGGTGAAGGGTGTGTTCCCTGGATATGGGAGCCACTTATAAACTCACCTTCATGCAGTACTTTATTAATAACTCAATTCATATTGCATAAAAACAAAATATCTGTTTGAAAATTATAATAACAACATTTTTTTGTCTTCACTATTGATGTGTATCATGGAAAATACATTTTTACAATCCTCCCCTGGTTTGCACAGGATTATGGCATTTCCTTTTCTAATTACAAAAAGAACTGGATGAAAGTTTTACAGAAGCCTCTCTTAGGCTTCTAGCAAATAACATTTAAAATTTATTGCAGTCAAAACACACTGTTTAGAAAAACTCTGCAGTTGTTACTTACTGTCACCACGACAAAGTAAAGGTCCCAGTTTGTAAGCTGCTTCAGAATTTGGTCTGTCAGTGTCTGTGATCACAATTTCAGTTACTGGTAGATGCTCCTTGTAGGAAAGGAAGCCAGTGTCATTAGTCCTGAAAAAGTAAAAATGAAAGCCACAGCTCTCCTAAATGTTTCCAATAAATTTTTCAGTATCATTGATGCATTGCTGGGGAAAAGGAAAGATATTCTGAATTTAAATGTGCTGCATAAATATATGTTTGGTACAAACAACCCTGAATAGAACTGTGTGCTTTGGTATTGATACTGTGCTCATTTGGCATTACTGAAGGAATTGCATAGGAAGTGGGCAGTTTTATGGTTCTGCTTGTTTGCTCGAGCATGAGAAAAGTCTTCTTGACATAAATAGGTACCTGACTGGCTGCCTAAGTCAATGAATTTGCTCACATCAGTAACTTTAATTTGCTGAGGACACATTATATTTATAACTCATCACTGTGGACTATTTAATGGCTTAACATAATTTCCAAGTAAGTCTACCTTTCTTTTTTTAACTTTTTTTTTTTTCCCTGACAAAAGTTTAAAAAATCAAATAGAAATGTAAAAAGTCATGCTGAGTGTACAGGAAAAGCAGTATAATATTTAAATTTTTAGGACTGGATTCTTAAAAAAAAAAAAAATCTCTTTCATGCTAGACTTCTAGAGACTTAAAGATTTTGACTATCCAAACAAGAAGTTTTAGATTTAAATATGTGTCCAATCTATGAAATAAGATAGGTTTCACTATAAAAACAGGTTATAGAAACCATATTTCCAAAACCACAGGGTGTAACTAGTTTTCTAAGCTCAGAATGCATCTCAAACAAGCATAACTTCTACTAGTTTTTTGACCCTATGAACAGTTTGTAGTCAAATGATTATAACCAGTAGTCTCTAGGGAACTAAATCGAAGAGTGATAACAAGTACTGAAACAAAACTCTCTTTACACATAAACTGTAACACTGGAATCACTGGGATAAGTCTCCACTTAAAAATGTCAAAAGTGGATACAAACAGAAATATAAACCAATGTAAAACACTCATCAACATCAGCAATTTACTCACAGTGGCTATAGCATATCTATATAAAGTATATATATATATATATATATATATATATAAAGATATATGGATATGTGCATATCCTCTTACCTATTTATTTACAAATATGCTACCATTATAAATTAACCCATGTATGTGAGCATATATTAAATGAATGACAAAACTGAGCAAGAATATATGACTTGTACGAGCAACTATTCCAAATTTTGTCTCATGCCCTCATCTTCTAACACTTCTCTTTCTGTTGAGGATCAAATAGTGTTTTTATTTTTGTACAGCAAATAATAAAGGGAAATTTCTAGTGTTCTGTGTGTTTCTTTAATCTCTCTATTGGAACAAGCATTGCAGATATCACTCTGTGAGTTTTAGTGCAAATACAAATTCTTTTCTCCAGAAATGTTTGAAGCTTTTTAAAGAATTGCTCTTTGACTAACCCTTTGTTGTATTTTCATTTCTGAGCCTGCTCATGCTGAGAGAACAAGCATTTTCTAACCAAATTCACTAGCTGCTCCTCTAAAGGAAAGGTGGATATCTAGCTTGAGAAGAAAATTATGTCTTGCTTTATTTTACACACATGGAGATGCTCATAAACACCTTCCTTACATATTTCTACTTTCAAGGAACAGATGTTGATGCACTTTTTAAAATGCATTTAGTAACATACTCACTGAATTTGATTTCTATAAGTTAAATAGACTTCCAAATTTAAGAGTTTAAAAGTTTCTTCAACAGAAGAACTTCCATTTGAAAAGTACCTCTGCTTTATAAAGTCCTGCACTGCCCTGGAGCTATTGTTGAAAAAGTTGTATCTAACCCCCTTAAATGAATAGGCAGGTTCAGATTTGGCATTGTAACAAGAACTCATCTCTTATATATTACTTATTTGAATGGGATCATAAATGACATTAGAGAATTTCCAGCACAAGTGGAAGACCTACATTCCTGGAATCCTTCCATCCCCTTAGAATAAACTTCCATGAGTCCTTTGCTTCGCAGATAATGAGGGTGTTAATTTTAATTATCTAAGTTGTAGATGAAAAAAAGGGTGTAAAAAGTCTAAACTTAAAAGTGTAGCTAAAAATTATGCTAAAAATTAACTTTTTTTTCCCCAGAACTCTTCATTTTAACTTTAATTACTTTCGGTATTCTAAAAATAACTGAAGTTGTGCTAAAGACCGAGCTAATGTCTTAATATAAAACCTGTAATGTACTAAGAGACTAGAAAGTATCTGTACAAAATTAAACTTTCCCCAGAATTCAGAGTGAAAGAATCAGTAATAATACCTAATGTACACAACAGTAATTTTGTGAAAAATTATGTTGTATAGCAAAGAAACAGGTGACACTATGGCAGCTTAGATTTCCAACTGCCTCTTTGCCAAGGCCTGTGTATTTTCTTTATTTACTTTTCACAAGGAAAATAAGCAACAGTAACAAGTTACCATTCATCCCTGTCAGCATCACAGTTGCAGGAATGCTGGGAATCGATGCAGCTTCCCTCTAATCCACAAGCACACTTTTGGACAGCAGGCAGTGAACCTCCCCAGTAAGTATGAGTTTCATTGGTTCTTCCAATCCACCAGCTCAGTGGCATCCCATCTAAAAAGCACGTTAGAAAAAAATCAGTGTCCAGTCTTGTCTCCTACTTCTCTCGTGTTAACCTTTTCCCAAAAGTTAAGGAGACAAAAATCCCTGCTCTAATCCAGAACCTTTAAATGACCGTGGAAATATAAAAAAAAAAAAAATTACCACCTTTCCTTGGTAAGTAATTATTAATTTTAGTTCTTCATTATCACGTATTAAATGGTTGTCACAGGTTTTTGCTTGCATTAGTGAAAAGGGAACTCACAGCACCTAGCTCAGTCAGGCATAATATTAGAATAATTTATCTTAGGCAGTCCATTTATGTAATTCATTTTAAAATGGTCCATGAAAGAGGAGATACCATTATCCTAAAAATCGGGGTAGTTTATATCCCCAGGTAAAGATCCATTTCAAATCTTGGAACTACCAGCAACAGAATGTGGAGACACACATAAATGGTCTCATCCCACTACCAAGAGTACTCCAGAGTACTACTGCCCACATCTGTGATGAACATTAAGCAGCTGAATAGTGATGTTAATTAGAAATACCCAAAGAGAGCTGTTGTCATAAACAGCAGATTCAGACTTTATGTACTCAGAGACAGCAGAAATAATGTTAAAGCTGCTCCCATAAGCAAGGTGACATATGTGGTGAGCAGAAGTGAGGTTTCCCAGGACTGTTACCTCTCTCTGTGGTGCATCCAGTCAGCACTGTTTGCGGTAAAGTGATAAAACTGGATGTTTCCTTAATGTTACAGTACTGCAGAATAAACCTAAAGATACTGCCAAGCAAGCATAGCAACAGAGTAAATATCTACAGAACAGAAGATAGCTAAAAGATGTGAAGCATAAAGATAAACCACCTCAAATGAGCCAGAAGAAGGGTGATGCATGAAAGTCAAGGCCTGAGAAGAAATCAGGCACTGTCAAATTATAGCATTTCTTATGGAGGCACTTCTTTTTGATTTTGTCAGAGCTCCAAGTTTTCAGCAGCAGGCCGCCGTGAAGAAGGTGGAATTTATTCTGGTCTCAACTTCACTCTCAACTGCCACTGCTTATTAAGCCTGGCTGCTAGATAAGACCTCTGTTAGGCTGACAATCTTTCAGATGGTAAACATATTGACTGCATTCATTATCACACAACTGTGGGCCCAACAGGCCAAAAAACACTGTGAGCAGTTTTTGGAAAAGTCAAAACTCGCATAATGGCATCAATGTCCAATATCAGTGTTTGTGTTTGCAAACCACCACAGGAGGAAGAAAACCCAGAGAGAGTTTATAAATTATTTATCAGACAACACTTTAAAAAGGTTCCAACAACTAAGGCTGTAAAAAGCAGAACGTTTCTGCTGCTTCAACAGCGTGCCTTATATTGTAGTCATGAATTAGCATTCCCAGTCTTGCACTAGGGACATTGGGGTGTGTTTAAGAGCTGGTCTCAGTTATTTGATCATACATCGAGGTGAGGAGAGAGTATTTACTGAAATGCTGTGAGTTCATACTGATTAGCTCAGATTGTTTTCCCTGCCTTGGTAGAAAGTACTGCCTAAACAGAAGTAAGCTATTAATTAAAATGGTTACAGATTCTTCATAATGATCACATAAATGTATTAATAAGTGACTTCTTTAATGAGATAATTTGCAAATGCTCTCCAGGTTGATTGACTATAATGCATTCTTAAAATATAGCCAGTTAAAAATTATTATGTAGACTGTATATTCCAAAAAGTATTTAATGTAACCATGATCAACTTTTGTACCTGTCAGGCATACCTAGTGGAAATTCTGAATAACAGAAGTGGGAGGGATTAAACTGTGTTTAAATGAAGAATGATTTTAGAAAATCCATAGAACTCTCCAACAACTTTCCTATGTCTATTTACTCCTAGCATTCAAAACTAAATTTTAGGTGACTTATCACAATTGACTACTTGCACTATTTCAATACATTTATTTTAGCCTATTTATGTGTATATTATAAACATGCACATGTATAGTATAAATAGTATAAATGGCATAACATAAAGAGCATATTATTTTACTTTACTCATGAGCAATCTCTTTACATTAAAAAAAATAAAATAAAAAAAAAATCTTGAAACTCTCTGCTTGAGGTAAACCAGGCTTTTGAACATAAGTTTAATTGGAGCCCACAGGTAAAAGGAAGGCTTAGTGGGACATCTTAAGCAGTAGGTTCATTTTTTTGCTGTGGAGGTGCTTTGAAACAGATAACCTGCCAAGAGTGAATAATAGCCTAAGAAGTCGAGAGATATTCCTGGCATAATTGGGGAGAAAGAATACATAATAAAAGAGTTTAGAGACAGAACCAGAGAGTGCTTCATTCAGAAGCCTTCTTTCTACTTAGTAGGAAGGAATGCCAAGAAATCAATTTTAGCAGTTTCAGAGTTTCTGGTGAACGAGTCAAACAATTTCACTTATCTTTCACTTTTCAAAAAACATTAAACAATGATGTTTTTACCTCCACATTATTTGGAGTACTTAGAATGGATGTTAAGAGTATAGTCTTTTAATAGCAGCACTGTCAGTGAGAGTTAAGATTTAAGTAGACTATATAAATTTAATTTTATTTAAGTAGATCAGAGGATCTCTTTTCTTCAAATAGTTATAATTTTGTCAATAACCTACATTTTAATTATTGAGCTTTTTTATGAATGTTTATATTGGGCAGTGGAAATTCAATGTTATTGATGCTTTTTATCAAGTACTCACAATATGCACATTAACTGTGCACATTAACTTCTGCTGGTATTTATGCACTAATATGTGTTCCTTTAAGAAGATATTTCCTCAGTAATTCCTTAATTAAAATTAAAAAATCCCCAGAAAACTGAAAAAAGGAGGTCTGTTAATAACATTCTATGTTCATTTAAAAGCCTTACGAGAGAAGTTAACTTTGAGAAATTAATTCTCCGAAAGAAGATTATCCTAAATTCACATTTGTGTTTTTTCTGGTTCAAATATCTCTTGGCAACTTATAGGAATCCAAGTGCTAGATATCAGAATTAGTTCAGAAGTAGTGGCAAAATGCCAGAGTGTTGTTTAGAAATAAATATCCTTCGCAGCCGGTAAAATCAAATGGACTATGCAACATAAAGAGATTTGTGTGCTTTTACTTACCTGGCTTATCTAAGAGCCTCGACTTTTTGCAATAGTAAGCAAGCTCCTGTTCACAGTGCTCTGCTTGGTTAATTGTAGCCTGGAGCTGATCTAGGCTGGCAGAGTATTTGAAAAACACAGTGTGTGGGTTCTCTCGATTGGCACTTTTGACTCTGGTTAGGTTGGTGCTGTTGTGCTGTATAATCGTCCACGTTGCATCTTTCAGAACACATGTGAAGAGTAACAAAGAATGAGAAGCAGTTGAAGAAGTTGGTAATGGGAAGAGAATGTGTGATGAAATCAGAAAAAAAAACTTTAAGGTGACTTGTTTGATCACAAAACGTGCTTCGAGGCATATGAAACAGAGACAAAAATCACTAAGCAAAAATGAAAACCATTAATCATGTTTTCTATTTATAGGTAGATTATTACACCATGATTGCAACAGGTATTCAACTAGTTATGATTATTAAATAAAGAAGGAGCAAGTGAAGACACCCAAATATTTGTCTCAGAAATAAAACTTTGCTGACTCAGTAAATTGCAGTGAAAGAATAGAAAGAAATAACACTTGGTACTGTTACTTTTCCACGCTTAAATAATGTATAAAACAATAGAAGATTCTATCCCAGAATCTATCTACATTACATATATCCTTGTAACTTGGATTAATGTATTGTGTTTGAAGCATTTTCTATTATACAAAAGCAGCTTGCATACACTGTGTTTACTATAAAACGGAGATTATATGAAGTTGAGTTATTCTAAAATTAAAAAATCTGAAATTAAACAGTAGTCATTATGAAGGTTCATTCATTCTTCTGTTTTGTGCTTTTGCCAAGCCACTTCTTCTGTGCATAGGAAAGAGCTGAGCTCATTTTATTTCAGCTCCTACTTTCAAAACGTGCAACAGTCTCACTCTCCTGATGAAAAAGCCCTTTTCAAGGCAGGAGTGAGCAGGCTCCCAGTTAAACCTGGTCTGGGGTAGTCAAGATTAGATTCATGGTCATCAATTCTTGCATCTTAATGGCCAATGTAATTTGAAGAGGTGTGAGGAAATATTATCTCTTTAATTTGTAGTATTTGATTATAATAACTTTGACATTCTTATAGTAGTATTTCTAACTGTTCAACAGAATTCAATTCTAACAGAATTTAACAGAATTGTATTATAATTCACCAGCTGCCTACAGGCCACAAGTGGCAGATATTATAAGACTTTTATCGAGAGGAAAGAACTGAGGGTCATTTAAAGACAAGTAGCAATCAGGAAATCTAAATGAAATATCTTTTTATCTAATTATAAATTTCGATTAAGGGTATGATTATACTGTCAAAAAGCAGATGTCTAGAAATGTAGCAGATTTAGATTTTGGGTTTTTTTCGGGTGCAGGTTTTTTGTTGTTTTTTTTTTTTAGGTTTTCTGTTTGTGTTTGGTACACGTGCATACACACAGACAATAAATATATAGCTAAACACTAAATTACACTGAACATAAAAATAAAGACAAGCAGGTCAGTTGTTAGACTCGTTGTCACACCCCCAAATATACAAAGGGAAAGGAAAAACAGTGCACTGCAAAGTTTGGTCATCTTAATTGGCAGTGTGGACTGTGGGTTTTTCGCTCTGAAAATGATCCCTAAGAATAAAACCAGGGAATGGCACCTCCCTCCCAGCTGCCTGAAAATAGAGCCCCATGAATGTCAAAGACGAAATGTGGGCATCTGCCTTCCCTGCCTCTGGTGGGAAAAAGGGAATACCAGTCATGAGGAAACTGGGAACAAAACAAATATAGAAGATTCATCCTGTCAGGATGCATCTTGAGCTGAAGAACTGATCAATGATGTTTGCTTAATGTGGTGAATAAGGAGTGACTGAGGGAAACAGCAACAGCTGTTTCACGGACACACAAGGATAAATCAGACACCACACTGTACCTTGGAGAGTTATACCCACTTGAAAAAATTGTCATTTTTCTGCCATGATTCTTTGGGCTCTTTTAGTCTCATAGGACACTAGGATATTTCTTTTTAAGAGCCTGTGCCAATCTGAAGTGTGCTCACTGTGAGCTAGCACAGTTCACTGTTGAAGTCAGACTAGTTAAATTGCACAGACCGACTGAAATTATAAGCATTTTATTATTTCAACATAACTAATATGTATTCTTTACATCACACTGAAAATCAACAAATACCACTATGAGACACCTTCTCAAGAAATAGATGTGACCATAAATTTTTCAACATCAAAAGCTCGTGGAAATGTTTCTAAGTCAAGTTCTCAACACTTAGGGCATACCTAAATCAATACAAACCTAACCTATTCATGTAGTCTTTTAAACACCTATAGCTGTGTAAAAATGTATTTGTGTCACACAAAACCATAAAATGTTTCCATCATTTTTTCTGGAAAGCAATTCGAATAAACAGGGGTTAAGTAAAAAGAAAAGGAAACAACACAAATCATGCAATAATAAATTTCAAAAAGCCACGTAAATGTAAGATTTGTTGAAAGGACATATATCAATACACCATATACCATACAGAGTCACTTGTTAAACAGCAGACTGACAACCAACTCTGTTACCTGGAACTTCTAATTATATAAGTGATCAGAGTCAAAGAACTGGTGGCAGAGGAAGAAACAGGGTGGCAGAGGAAGAAACAGGGTGCCTGAAAGTGAGGCTGCAAAAGTCCCACTGGTTGCACTTGTATTCTCCAAAAGCTCTCCTTGCAGTTTGAAAAATGAACATTAACACCTATGTCCCTCACAACAAAGGGTAGGTCTGAATTACAATTTTTCAGAAGGCTACCAGAGGCAAAAAAATCAGCAAATTTCTCATAGAACACAACTTATTTCTCATTTCCTTAAGTGTCCTCAAGAAGCTTCAACAAAGCTGCTCCCCAGAAATGAACTAGTATGACACTGTTTTCCTATGGAACACATCCCATTTAGGGAAAGCACAATAACAATGCTGTGTTAGCTTCACAGTCTGAATCCTGTTATTATTCTAATTTCTCTGCCTAATTCTTTGTCCAATATCCTGAGCTGAGGAGCCACCTTCATTTTATTGTGCGTGTTTACACTAAACTCGGGAGCTGCAGAGGTTTCTCACTGGACAACTTATGTTTCAGTCTAATGAGCTGCAAGTTAAGGAAGTTTATCACCTCACCTGTCATATTACAGTAGACGAGAAATGGTCCCAAGGGGCCACTTCCATCTGAATCGATACTGTAAAAACCTGAAGTGTTCCCTCTGTGCTTATAGGCTTCACACGATTGCTCGTAGATGGCTGGAAAAGAGAGCACATTCCATCACAAATGTTACGGCATAATTTGGCATTTTATTCAAGGAATTTAGAAAAAAAAAAAAAAAAAAAAAAACAACCCCACAACTGACGCTGGGAAAAGAATTTGGGTTTGCATGTTAGCAGCTAAAGAACGAAGAAGAAATCGTGCCACCAAAACTGTGATTTCATTACAAATTGTTAAGTACATTTGGTTTTATCCTGGAGATCACGGGGATCATTTTTAAGTATCTTCTTCGCTATTTCAAGCTAAAAACTTCAGGGAGGAAAACATGAAACATGGGTTAGTAAATAACTGTAAAAATGCTGAATAATGGTAGAATGCCAGTGGTATTACTTAGACCCTGGTAATAAGATTTTGAGGAAACAATCATTAACTACCTCCACCAAATCAGATTTTCTTTGCTGTTGCTGTTGCATACAGCAGAAGGTAAGCATTTTTTTGGCTTTCACACATCTTATTTTCTTCCCTTTCTAAAAGGAAAGGCAAGTGACTTGTCAGAGACTTCAGTAAAAGAACAAAATAAGCAACGACAAAATGACAGCTCCTTGGTCCCTTGTCATGTATACTTTATATCAGTCAAAGCCTAAAAGAAAAGTCTGTGATGACTTCTTTATGATCAAATATCTGAGGAAAAAAAAAGACACACGAGTCCACCTCTGTAACTGTATCTCAGGCACCACTGATCATAACCCCACAGCTAGACCATATTACCTTAAATTCTCCTTTAGCCACTATATTTCTACTAAGCAGTCATAATGTTCTGGACTTTCTTTCCAAAATTAAACTGTGTGGTCTATTAGTTATTATCAAGACGTGAAAAAATTCTGCCAGAAACAACGAGCCATTAGGTTAAACAACAAAAAGTAGTGCTATACGAATGAAACCAAGATGACAGTGATTATTAAGTTTGGAAGATTTTGATCTATATAAATTCAGTTTCTTTCAATTATTTTTTAAATAAGTTATAAAGCACTAGTATAGTAATCCAAAAGATGGGCTGGTATTTTTTTAAAAAGCTCTAATTTTTTGAAGAGTGTGATCTCTCTATTCTTTTCTTTGCCTGTTGGTTACAGACATTATACGGCAACACTGATGAAAAAGACAATTCATTCAGATTGCTTACTCTGAAACATCCATAGTGCACAATTTATGAAATTTTCAGATGGAATTTTGTGGTTCCTTACAGTAAATAGTCTTAGTTAAATTTAGACATGACAAAGGAAGTTCAAATGTTCATTACTTTACTTTTGACAATTAAAAAGAGTTAGATAACTCATCAGATCATTTGATTTCTCACTGAGTCCTAATCCTCAGGAAACCACAGCCTCCATCTGTCCTCATAGGCATCATCAGTTGATTCAATTTATGACTTTTCAAATAGTAATCTATCAAATCACCTTCATCTTTACCTTGGACTTAAATGTTTAATGTTATACACTGTGGGTAGTCAAAAGCAGGTGTACTATTGGCACCCTTTCTATGTTACACAGTTTTTCTTAATGCTATTATTTATGCCACTGTGTTCTTCACAACTAAGTTATTAAGATTTAATAGACAGTCTTCTAAAATCAGTGATTTCTCAAAAAATCCCGTGTGTGTAGACATATGTCATTTTTGTAAATGTTGCCACAAAGGACTGTAAAGATTTTATAAGGAGAGAATTATTTATCTGATCATTAAGACAGTCTTCGAATTTTTTTAAAAATTACCAGTAAACTGTCATAGGATTTTCTAATTATTAGAAGTACACAAAAGTACTTATTTTATTGTTTTCCCAGAACATGCTGAAAGCAGTAGAAATGTATAGTAACTCCTGTGAAAATAGCTGTTACTTTCAATTAGTTTTTAATTATTTATTTTATTTTCTCCTAATCTACTTCCTGACTTAGCAAACTACATAAACATGTAACCCCACTGTCTCTGAAAAAAAAAAAAAAAGAATATTAATTGTTGTGATGAATAAAAATTATTTTTTCACACATTTCTAAATTATTTGGTGATTCAGAACGTGGAATTATATGGGTGGGAGAAGATATTACTGACCATCTCATGTAAAATACGAAAAACGTGAAAGAAAAGCAAAGAAAGAGTTACACTTACAGAGAATTTTTATTGCTACATATTTTGAATTCCTAAGGTATTTCCTTGAACAAAATTGTGAGTTTTTACCAGGACCAAAAATACTTTATGAATGATCGATACAAATGGTTTTTAATGGTGGGTTTGTTTGTTTGTTTTTGGTTGTTTTTTTTTTTTCTTTTGTGGTGAAGAAATTCAATCAAAAATAAAAGCATAGAAAACAGAAAACATTTTAGACTCACGATAGTGACAAGTAGCTCCCTTGTAACCAGTGTTGGCACAGTTGCAGTAGAAGCTGTTCCAGGACTGTGAGCACTTCCCACCATGTTCACAGTAATTAGGCAAACACCTAAAGTGAAGAACAAAGAGCATTTCCACTCTTTTTTTTCCGCTCATTTACACATCACTTGTACTTTTGCACAAGTCACTTTTGCATCAAGAAATGCAAAATCCTGGAAAAGGAGTGCAACAGCATGAAGGAAGTCTTCAAGCTCACTGAGGAACACATCAACACAAGCACAAGAAAATTACGAGGATTTCTTATATATTTCTATTACTTACAACAAATATCCTAATTGTGCAAAAAAAGGCTGTGAAATGGATCAGAAATAAAGTGTAAGATGCAGATTTGTTACTTATTATGCATTCAACCATCTACAATTCAACAAAGGTTGATAAACTAAGAAAAGGATTTCTTCACAAGGTGTGTCACAACAGAGCAACATCACGACAGATTTCTTTCTGCTCTTGTAAAAATAAAAGAAAACTAAAAAAAAAAAAAAAGAAAAATCACCTGGAAAATAAACCTGACCACAGTTCTTGAGATCTATTTCCTGTTCTAAACTCATGTTTACTTCCTCTTCTAGAAAGAGTTCAGTTTGTGAATTCCAACACAACAAGTAACTACCAGTAAAGCCAATTTCCATTCTGGATATGACCAGAAACGTGAAGAATTTTGGTGACTTGCTCCTAGGTTTGCAGTGGTTGACTGAAAAAACAATTCTAATAATAACTCCTTAATGTTTTACAGCACTGTACTAAATTATAACACAGTCATGAGGTACAAAAAGAAAAATTACTCTTTTTTTTTATAAATACGAGAGAAAATATATTGAAACAGATTGACACACTTTAACTAAATATTAACTAGTTTAGAAATTAACACCTTAGAAATTAGTTAACATTCTAACCAAGGGTATACGTATGTATATGTATACATAGACATATATATGTATATCTATATTTATATGTATATGTATATGTATATGTATAAATTATATAGCAGAGAAAGTATAAAATGGCTTTACTGTTGACATTAACCACAAAAAGAAAATTTAAAAATAAATAGGCCTACTAATATCCACGGGATCTAAAAATACCTTTTAATTAATTCAAGAAATCTTAGGAGGATATTAAATTAAGGCTGCGGAAAGTCCAGCATTTAACATATCTGCCCTATGAATAATTCAGGGTCTGTGTACATTCACTCCTCATGCCACTCATTTTATCTTCCTTTCATGTTTATAAGCAAGGACAAAGAGAGATTTTTTTCACAGAAGGGAAGAAAAAAAAAAGAAGTAGCAGGTGAAAAACAAGTAAAGTAATAAAGTGAAATAGGTCACCTATTTTTCAAGGAAATCTGTGACATTTTTTGCCAGTGAAAGAGCTGATCTTTTATCTATTCTCTCACAGAGTGTATTCCCAAGTCAAGTCAACAGATGATATATGTCTCAATGAGCTCTGTTTTGGAACCTGAAAATGAACTTTAGGCACCGGGCTTACAATTATTTGGATTTTAAATACGTTGTTCAATGGAATTACCTAAATATGCACAGTAATGTTGCTTAGGATAAATGCTTAATTTTGCTTTCTGTGGGTATAACTAACCATCAGTTATTAAAAATACACATTTCTAGCACAGCTGCCACTCAAGATTTTCAGGGCATCCACTGACAGCTGCTCTGCTTGTGTGTATTTCAGTCATAGCATTTCTTGTCTTATTCCTTTTCGATAAAGACATCATTATCCAAAAATTGTAAGTGATTTACATGGCCTTTACTTCTATTGACTCCCTGTCCCTGTTAATTAATTTTCTTAAGAGTGTTCACAAGATGAAAAGCTCAGGTGAAATTGGTGATGCTTGAACCAACCTTAATGAAAGTGAAAACAAGGTAAGAGTGTAATTTAAATCTTTTAACACTAAATTTCACGTCTTCCCTCTTCTTCAGAATGTCTGATAGAAAGTAGCCACAAGTTGCATCAAAGTTAATGTGTAATTACATTTTATGCTGTGGCCCTACCTAAAGCAGGATTTGTAACAGAGCTTTCTCTGAGGAAACCAATCTTCTAACAAAAATATTTGTAATGTTTGAAACAGAGTTTCTAATTCTTCATCTGTAAAAGGTAATTTTTGGAATCATCATCATGGCTGCTAAAAGCAGAAAAGCGACACGTGATTAATCATTTATCACATATTTCTTGATAATATGCTTTTAAGTGTATGCCATTTGAAAATGATACTATTTTAAACCAAGGCAACAGGATGTTAATAATCATAAACTAATGTTCAGAGGAGAATACTGATCCAGAATATGAATATACTTTTAATAAAGAAGGGAAAAAAATAGGAACTTTGTATGCCAATTACCAGCTAGCCACATTTTTTGTGCGGTATTTCCAAACAATGGCTAAAAGATACCTTAAAAGGAGCAAGTAATTGCTGCAATTTCTATTATTTCTTCATTCTTCAGTTTAAAAAAAAAAGAGAGAGAGAGAAAAAAAAAGTATTTGAGAACTGTCCAGTAACCATAATTTCAGATTTTGGCTTTTTTTTTTAAACATATAAAGCCATTTATTCTGTTTTTTGTACAACTACACTGGTAGTATGTTCCTGTGTAGAGCTTGATGTAATTTTGACAGATTCATCTAGTACTCTCTCTTCAGAGGCTAAATGTTCTAACTTTGTAAAGCATTTAAAAGACACTGTGTCCTTTAAAGTTATGTTGTCAATGGTTTGTGTATAATTAGCAGTTATTATACCAATATACGTTGATAAAGGAGATGAGACAAAATATGTTAAGGAGAAATATATGAAAATAATTGCTTGCATGTCCAAGAGGTCTGTGAGCATTAGAACAATATAGAAAGATATTATGCAATGAAATGGCTAAATGAAGGGGCATGGGAAGAGTGATGGTTGGAAAAAGTCAAAATAATTTAAGAACAGGATGAAGAACTGGAAAGTTTATGGAACTGAGAAAACTGAAAATAAGAAAACAGTATGGTATTTATTTGTATAAAAAGAAGAGAAATTAATATCTCAACAAATAAATGACTGATTAGCTAAACATATGTCCATGAGGACTATAAATCTGATAAAGAATATTCTTCACATGTTATATGTGTATATATGAGATAAAGCATGGATTCACTAGAGTTATTTTCAGTTTATTTACTGTTACATATAAAGTCAGGTCACTGTGCAAAAAGTGAATTTTGTTTGCCTTCCTATGCTTTAAATGTGTAAAACTACTACATTTAGTGGTCCATCATTTCTACTACAAAAGCCATCAATAACTCCAGAATTTGGGTCATGCTTCACTATTCAGAATTAGAGATGCAAAGACTCCCATAAAGACCCCAAGAGAAAGAAGGGGATTGTTTGTGCTCAGCTGTAGGGGAGATATTTACCATCAGGAGCACAGTGGCAAAAGTGCTGATTAGCTTAAGGCAACCAAAGAATGTATAAATTATCGTAGGAAGAAAATATTTTCTCTCCAATGATATGTGCACAGGATCATACCTGTTAAAAATTGTTTAATACATGTAAGCAGTTTTAATGTTACCAAAGAAGGACACGTCATTTCAGCTGGGATTTAAGGTTGGGACGCAGAACTAGTTTGATAAAGAGATACACAAAATTTGTTCCAGATGATGAGCTACAGATATCAAAAGAAATTAAAGGAATGACGAAATGATTGTGTGAGGAAACTGGAAAGAAACAGTCCCAGGACCAAGATAGCACAGGACCAGGAAGGCTTTTTAAAAGCACTCTATTTTGAAATAAAATATAATGAGGATAACGAAATCAATAAAAATGTGTGGCTTAAAATTTTATTTTGATAAATTAGGAAGACAAATGCTAAGCATGCTGGGAGATGAAAACTAAATCTGGCAGAACCAGTGCAAGAAAAGTGCAACCATCAAGATATAAGAAGAGACATAAACTAGCAAATTTTAGAGAAAACAAAACCAATAAAACAAAAACTTTCCATAGAGGTTTTTTTTTTCCCTTTGGTATCATTGATCTTGAGAAAACACACATAATTTTGATGAAGTTTGAGAGTAACACAAACTTCTAAAAAAAAAAGGGTCAACACAGTGTCAGAAAGTAATAAAAACACTTTGAAAACATTGTGGCTGGGAGGTTTAAGTGTCTTACACAAGTCTTATTCAAAATAAAAAAAACAGAAACAGATGGCAGTGGTATTGACATAAATGAAGATGGTAACTACCTTCATGTGCTATAAGAGTTCAGCAAGATAAAAACATAAGGAGGGACTATATAAAAAAACTAAACTCTTTGATGCAGCGCTTAAAAGCAATAAAACCAGTAACTAAAAAGGAAGGGTGTAGTTCTGAATAAATTGAATTTGCACTGAATAAAAGAGAAGTGTTATGACACTTGGGATACTGTAAGTAATGTTGGATTTTTTCTATATATTGAGATTCATGGAATGGCTTTATACATATTTATACACACAAAAACTTGTATGTACAAAATTACATGTTATGGTCACTCATAGCTGAAAACTGCAATCACTGCATATAAAAATGGGTTGAGTCTAAAGGATTAGTTTGCAAGAAATCTAAAATACAATGTGAATGTATACTGCATTCCAAATACAAGTCCCTAGCAAGTCATACAGTAAGTTTTGACTGAAGGCAAACTCTGTTTTGGCATATGTCTATCACACTTAGTTCAGTAAGGGATAAAATTAGCACAAGAATCATGTCTATATCTATATCTATATCTATATAAACATATATATATATATGAAAACTGTGTATATTTTTAATATGTGAAAGCTGTTGAAATATTAATCGAAAGGATCACTTTGTAGGCAAAACTTTTATTCTCTTTTTTGCTGGTTTCTCTCCTTAAACTTTTATGAACAATTAGGTAATGAACTAGTTGGTTTTCTTTTTTGTCTTTGATCTATAAGGAGCTGTGACTGCCTCCAAAAGAACTATCTGGATAGCTGTACACTGTGTTATCTCTATGAATTGAAAGCAGGTCACAGAAACAGATCTGTGTAACCATAGATTGGCTATGGTTTTGAAGAAGATATCTGCCTACTGTGTTTTTCCCAAAGAAAGTAATTTTTGAAAGTCTTATAATTCAAAGGCCATACTTTGCTAGATCAAAAGGCACTTTATGAGGGCTAGAAATATAGAAAGTGAGGGAGAAGTGTTTACAAGCACATCATTCCCCTGCCTGTTGTGTTGGCCTTACATCTGGGTCCACGAAAGCCACTTTTGGAATAAAGCAGACTTTGCCTAGATGCCTGTGACTGCAACCTCTGGAGTCTACAGAAGAAAACTTCAGCTGCTGCCTGTTCGTGTGGTTGCTCCTTCTCTTCTCAGCAACCTCTGTTGTTCTGCAACACTCCCTCTGCTTTCTCTACACTGAAGTCCAGTGATGTCTTTCTATCAAACATTTCCACTTCCAGGAAGTTTTATAAGTCTTTCCTCCTTGTGGAGGGAGACACTTCAACTAGTTACTCTTTCAGATGCTAATTGCAACTTATGAGGTTAGTTCTGACCATAGTCCAAAAGAAGATTGCTCACTCACTGTGATGGATACTATCTACTGTGTTCCTGATGGACAGAATATAGGAAACAGCAATAACTTGTAAAAACATAGCATTTAAAAGGGTGGGTGGGACTCATGTCACAGGAGAGGATTCGTGTCTGTAGTTTTACTTGAAAAGAAAGATATTTAAAATTTGTCAGAAACAAAAAATAATTTTAATCGAAGTTGGTTTAATTTTATTTGCAGTGCATGAAAGTCTATTTGCTGGGCTATGTATTCTGCATTTATTCTTACAAAAGAAGCACCATGACATTTTGCAACTGTACTGTTCTTTGTCATCAAACCAGTATAACAAACAGAACATTGAAATAAATAAATAAATGAGTAAACAGTGTGTTCTTACCTGTCTGTAATGCCACACAAATCTATCTGAAGATCACTGAAATTGCCCAAACCATTTTGCTGAACTGAGATCATATCCACTGCTTTGTTACCAATGGAAATGAGCCTCATGCATCCTTGAAAACCACCAAGAGAGGTATTACATTCAGAAACATTTCCACTTCTAGGACAGCCTGAAAGAAGAGTAGAAACTGGAGCTGAAAAGAAATACTTTGTTGAAAAAATTACATATTCCAAAAGTAGACTGAAACTTGATAATCTTCATATATTTTAGACTTTATGGGTAGAGGACTTTTGCCTTCTGATTATGCGTGATTGTGTGACTATAACGAAATACTTCTCAGCAGTCTTACTGGTTTTAAAGCATGTCCAAAAACATCACTAAAAATTTCAGTAAAGGATAACCTAAGCATCAGTTCCAAGGCAATGAATGAAGTCAGGTATGAATAGATTGACTGGGAGATCTTAGTCACAAAATATTAGATTACGAGGTCACATGACTTGACCAAGTTTTAAGTCACAATTGAAGTCAAGACAAAAATTATTTACTGAGTACAGCCATTTTATTTTATCAACTGTCAAGAAGATTTTGTAAAGTACTGAAGAGAATTTCTTGGTGTGAATCATCAATGACTCAACCAGGAGAGATGCTCCACTGGACTTTGCTACTCATGAACAAGGAGAAAATGGCTGAAAATGTGAAGGTCAAGGGCAGTCTTGATTACAGCAAATATGAGGCTGTGGAGTATATGAACAAAGAAGTGAGCAAGGCAAAAAAAAACAAACAAAAAATCAGAATTACAGCCCTGGATTTCAGAAGAGCCAAAGTTGTTCTGTTCAGGACCTTGTTTAGAGGATACCATCAGAAAATCCCTTGGAGAGCAAGAGGATTGGATAGTTTTCAACAGAAAGCCCTTTAGAGCATAAGGAAAGTCCATAGTGATATCAAAACTGTTTAGTAAGTGTGCTATAAGGCCTGCAAACCTAATAATGGAGCTCCTGAGTGAGCGCAAACATAAGAAGAAAGTACACAAAATGTGGTAGCCGGGACTTGTAATGTCAAGGGGAATACAAAGACGTTCCCTGCATATCTTGGAGCGCAGTTAGGAAACCAGGGGGAGTTAAAACTTATCAAAGAAGCTGAAGTGCAACAAAAAGGTTTCTGTAGGTGCAACAGTAGCAAAAGGAAGGTTAAGGAGATTCTAGATGCACTAATCCATGGGGCAGGAGACCTTGTGACAAGAGTCTTGTGAAGAACTGTTTCCTCCTTTTCTTCACTAATGAAACTAATCCTTAGGCTTTCCATGTCCTAGCATGGTATGAAAAAGGAATGCAGTACCCACAATAAAGGAAGAATAAGCCCAGGGTGCTTCTGAGGGTACTGCAGGAGCTCGTCAACACCATTTCAACAATTGCATTGTCATTGTGAATTTGTTAACATTTTAATCTTCAAAGGATCTTGGCAATTTGCTGAATGTCCTGGTAATTGGAAAGGCAGAAGTTACACCCATCTACAAGAAACTAGAGGGCAGTTAGAATTATTGTAGGTCCTACAAACTAACAAACCCTCTTAGAAGCCATTTCTGAACACGTAAAGGACGAGAAGTTAACTGGTTAACTTTAGCTTCAAGGTTAAATTATGCCTGACCAAGGTATTTGTTTTCTTTGCTGAAGTGACAAGCACTGCAGACAAAGGGAGAGCAGTGACATTTCATATCTTGACTTTAGCAAAGACTCTAACAGTTTTGTATAGTGTCCCTATCACCAGATTCAAGATAGATGGGTGGGTTAAGCAGACAAATGATGAGGCAAAGTCCAGGTGATGAACAGAAGGTTCTTCAGAGGTCAGTAGGTACTCACACTGTTTAATATCTTCATTAATGACCTTGGTGATGAGACAGAGTAAACTTTCAGCAAGCCGGTGACTGATACCAAATTGGGGGCAAGGATCAAATGTTGGAGAGCAGGGCTACAGCTCAGAGGGACCTGGGTAGGCTGGAAAAACAAGCTGACAGGAATACCATGAAATTCAGCAAGAACAAAATCAAGGTTTTTAATCTGAGATGGAACAAGTCCATGTAACTATCCAAGCTGGAGGATAACTGCTCAGAGAGAGGCCTTGGGTCCCAGAGACCACTGAACAGATCATGAGCCAGGAACGTGCCCTTGCATCACAGAAGGCCATTGAAATTCTGGGATGTGTTATCAAGAGCACAGCCAGTAAATCTGGGGAAGTGGTCCTTCCCTCTATAGGGTACTTGTGAGACCATACATGGAGTGCTGTAGTTCTGGGCTCCCCAGCACAGGAAAGACATCAATGCCCTAGAATGAGGCCAGTGGAGGGCTCCAAGACAGCTGGGAAGCTGAAGGTACTTACGAGGAGAGGTTGAAAGATCTGGGCCTGCCTTAAGAAGCCTTAAGAAGATAAAGCCATCTGATAAGATGACACAGAGAAGATGGAGCAAGACCACTTCCAAAAGTGCACAGTGACAGGACAACAGGCAAAGGACAAAATCAAAGACTGGTAAATTCTGATCAGACACAAGCAACAACTGTTTTCACTGTGAGGGTGGTCAATATGAGGATGGTTTGCCCAGAGAAGTTTTGAGATTTCCATCCTTGGAGCTGTTCAGAGCCCTGTACCTCTGACCTAATCAGACTTGTGAAGAACAGAGGGTTAGACTACACAGCATCTGAATGTCCAGCTCGACCTTTGAATAACAGTCTGTAAGTGCCTAATATTGTGGTTTATCTATTGCCTTGCTGCCCCCAAAATGCCTTGTTCACTGATTGCCTAATTAAGCACTGTTCACTGTTCACTAATTAGGCACTGTTAATAAATCAATAAATTGCTTTGATCCTGACTTGATTTAAACCATATCCGTTGAGTAGTTTTTCCCAGTGGCAGCTAAACACTGCACTACAAATGCTTAAAAGAGTTTTATTTTGGACTTTTTCCAAGAGATAGTATGGCTTCTGGAATGATGCACAAGGGTCATCCTTTGATCTTAGTCAAACAATACTGCCCTCTGGTTCAGAACTTTGAAGGCCTTGTTTCATGATATTAGGAAGAAGTGAGTTTTAAGACACTTCTTTGTTTCACAGAGCTAATATGGGTACTTTTGAAATCCTGTAAAGGCAGCACAGAGGTTTATGATACAGAAAAACAAAATGACAGTGGAAACTAGTAAATATATTCAAATGAGTGTACAACAACCTAAATAGTATAGATATCTTTTTGAGAAATATAACTTGGAAAATGAGCTAAACCCTAAATTTAACATCTCAGTAAGTTTACAGCGTGTTTTATTCTGTTGAGGAACCAAACTGTTCAAAGTCATTATAACCTTTCTACAGGAAAATGTTCATTATCTAGTTGGTATATTGCTTTAAGAATAAATCCAAGGACTTGCAAAAGTCCACATAAGAACACAGTAAGTTTTCAGCACCACACACAGTTAAACAAATCAATTATAGGTCTAATTATGTGCTTTACAGCATTCTACAACTGAATGGTAACATAAATTCTTTCATTTATGGTGAAAAATATGATGTTTGTTTAAGAATGAGGTACTTCCAGTGGAGTTCATATTTATAAAAAATACAAATAAAAAAGGACAGAGAAAGCAGTAAAAAAGTTTATATATCTTTTACAATTAGGTATTTTACAAAATTTTGTCTCAGATATTTTTCTCGATGTCTCTCATTTCAAATTTGTCTTCTGGTTCTGTTAGAGAAAAGACAATACCATTAATATTAATGAAATTGTGTTTCTTTATAATTGTAGACTGGATATTAAAGATAAGAATAAATCCCTTAATCATGAAATTTACATTATGTGCTTATTGCAAAATTAAATAGTCCTATTTTCCCTTATAGTTGCAATGGCTTATTATTCCATGAAGTAGAGAGGTTGTAGATCCTTGATGATAGCAGGAATAGAAATTTACTGATAGAACACTAAAGTATTTCTATGTTTATTGCACATTTTCCTAGTTAAGCATACACATTTCCTGCATACTTTGTATTCATTAAAACAGGTAAATTAATCACCATGTTCCCAGGACATCTCTCCTGGAAGGCTGATACTCATATTTTAACAACTAGTACACAGAAACATGGTAAATATTTGTATAAACTTAGAAAAAAAAGTCAAAATGCATTGGCTACATTTTGACAGTATTATATGCCATAACATTTTAATAAATAATTTTTGTAAACTCAGAAACCCACTACTAGTATTCCCAAACTTTATGTGATGTGCAGAAGCTGCAGATTTCAGCTATAAGGCTGAAATCAGAGAATGAGGGGTAGACAGACAGTACTTTCAGTGTTCTTGGAATTACAAAAGACTAATAGGAATGTCCTTGTATAACTGAACTGAATAATGGTGCTTTTTGTAACTGCCCACATCCCTCCTGATCTGTTCACCTGTGTCATCAACCCTGCAGTGGGGAAAATCACCTGATCAGAGATTTGGGAACCAGAAGCAACACAGAAGGCACTATTCAAGGTATCTTTAGTAGACAATGGTAGATGCCAGATGTAAAAAGTCACATGGATGCTCATGAAGCTGTTACTGTACTTGGAGTCTGTTTGTGAGCACAGAATTTATTTAAAACCTATTCTTTCAAGGGAAGTGATCTGTGGAAAATGACTTGGTCAATACTCATTTGGTTTGCACACATTCTTCAGCTTTCTCAGAAATTTGAGATTTGTTAATAAATAGTTGAAGCATTAGTCTGGTATTGAATAATGCACTTAGATGCTGTTTATCATTGCTACTATGTAGTCCATTCTCAATAGAATTATATATAACAACCTGCTCAACTCCATCACTTACAACACATCATTAATGACAAAATGGAGATAGCTAAGTGTAGTCTTTTTAGGTACAAATTATATTCTTCAAACATAGAAAAGTTGTGTCACTGTTAAAAAAAAAAAAAAGAGTCTATCATATAAAGAGGATATTTGCATGGATAAGTAAATATTCACTTAAGGTGAAAACTTGAAGAAATCCCAGCGGAAGATTCTCAAAAAAATTTATTCAACAAAACAATAAGTCTGCAACAAGAAAAACCTTTGTGTGTCTTTTTGGTTGCCAGCCAGACTATATTCAATTATCAGAGCGTGATGCAAGGTATGAGGATCTAAAAAGTGACCGAGGATTTAGGATGGTGATTTATTTTAGCCAACATGGTAAAATTTTAAGCAAACAGAAACTCACAACATCATAACAGCACCTGAAAGAAACCCAGACCCTTTGAAAGATAACCAAGCTAGGCAAAGAAGACTTGAGGCAAACAAAACAGTTCTTGTCATTTGATTAGATATGTGGGATATTGCAAACATAAATAAGCAACAGATTTCACCTCCAAAGTAGAAAACATCTCCTGAAAAAATTTGCAGGGGTGTGGAGGCATGAGCAGATGAGGTCACATCACTGTCCACTGTCACACTGATACGACTCCTTTTGACAGAGAGAGAGACAGAATGCCACTGGCCATCGTTTAATCCAGCACCTGGAAATAAAATTTAAAAGTCAATATTAAATAAATTAAGTGTAGACTTCCACTATTTGTTAAACTACCTAAGTGTTACAGTCTTGAAAGGAGGAGGGACTGACAGAGCAATCATAGCCCACATAAAAGCTCCAAGTGAAAGTAAAATGAAAAAGAATTAATAAGCACAAGTGTCTTTTGTCAAGACAGAACCTTGCTTCACATTTGACAAATAAAAAATAAAAGTACTTCAGTGAATAAACCTTACTCTAGTAATGCCCCTAATTATCTGTAATACATCCATTTAATGTAATGACTGAGAAAACTATCCTCTCAATCTAAGGAGGTTATCATTAAGACATCATTGTGATGGCTGATACAGTATTTTACACATCATACATATTTCTACTGCACTGTTACAAAGGATTTCTTCCAATTTTAAAATAAAAAATAGTCATTATGTTAAAACACAGCAAAATAGTAAAATCCTGTAGATGATAAAAGCTTCAGTAGCTGTCATGTTAATGTCACAAGACAATTTTTCTTCCAGCTCTCTTTTTTATTGGACATGTACAGGAAAATATTCTGAGAGTTTAGCCTCTAACGCAAATTTTCATTACCTCTGGCTGTGTAGGTGTAAGGTGCCACAAAGCAATAAACCTGTAGCTCTGATTCTGGAAAGCACTTATGTATACATAATTAAATAAATTCTAAACAGGGCAGTGTGTAACCACATTATTATCTTTAACAAGTGCTTTATGTCAATCACGTTCCTGAGCATTCTTCAGAATAGAGGTACTTCTTTCAGTGAAGAACAAAGAATACAAACTTTGAATCATGCAGAGTCTTTTCTTGACTGCAGAGTGCATGTGATTTGTGATCTGTGATTTCCCACTTGAAATTTCGTGTATTTATATGCTCCTCCCTAGAATGTGTTGTATATGCTGCAGAAACAGTCCATCAGTTAAGAGACTCATTCAAACAGATGGAAAGGAAATAAAAAGAGAAAGATGAGAAGGTTCAAAGAGCTAAATTCCAGCATAACTAGGATCCATAGATTGTTAACTACCACAACCTAAATACAAGATCATCATACAATCAAGAGATAAACCCTAGAAATGCATCATAAATTCAGATGAACTACCACCTAGATAATATCTCTAATACATTTACGATAATATTAATCCTACACACATTTTCTGCCATTTTTTTCTATCTATCATACTTCCATCAGTGTATTTATCAGGGAACATGTAATAAGAAACATTAAACAATTTGCTTTATCCTCAGCCTCAAGGAGATACTTCAAGTGAATGATGTTTTCCTCAGTCATATCTCTTCAATACACTATTTTTCCCTTTAGAATTCAAAGAATCATAGAATCATATAGCATTTTGGGCTGCAAATGAACTTTAAAAATCATTTAGCCCAATCTCCCTGCTCTTTGTGGGGACTACTTTTACTGGATCAGGTTGCTCAAAACCCCATGCAACATAAACTTGAACATTTGCAGGAGTGAAAATGTTATGAACACTTAAATCTAATTTGTTTCCATTTAAAATTGTTACCCTCTTGTCCTACCACTACAGATCCTTGGGGGAAAAAAAAAGAAAAACAACAACAAAAACAAACCAAAAAAACTCTATCTCTGTTCTTGTTATAGACCTTCTTTTAAGTATTGATTTTAAGTATTGATTAAATTCACATTCACAAATTTGCTTGTGTGGAACCATGAAGTGGTATAACATCTAAATGGTGGAGGCCAATGGACTATCTGAAAATTATATTTTCTGGTGCTCTATCATGAGTTTTAAAAACACTTTACCAGACAGAACTGAGAAAACATAGCAATTTTTTTTTTTTTAGTATGTAATGAGGTAGCTACTAAACAAGATATCCATTTATTCTCAGTAGTTCCATAATTTTAAATCTAAATATTGAAAAAAGATCTATGGGACATCTTGCAGAACAATGGCATCCAACCTTGGGAACACAAGCATAAAAATACAGTGTATAAAACTTATCAGGAGATCAGTGAGAACCAAAAAAAAACAATTAGAGAAAATAATTTATAGATAAGACTGAAGTATAACCTCCAAATGCAATAATATCAATTAATTGATGTTAATTAATTAACATCAATTAATTAAAAGCTGCATAGAAATTAAAAGCTGGATAAAATAGAGGGTCATAGAGGAAACCGTGTAATAAGATCTAATATTTACACATGTTGTAATTCAATTTGGTCTCATCATGCAACACAAATTAACTTTGGGTTGATTCCTTTTTTTTTTTTTAAATCCATGTTATTTCATTGTGAATATTTGATGACCAGCTTGCAAAAGAGGCTACAAAGTAAAGATATTAAATAACATCTGTAAAAGAAGGATACAGATTTCATTATATCTTAATTACTTGTGAATTAACATGCCATTCTCCTTGGTTTTATATGGTTGAAAAAATTCACAAAAAACACAGGATAATGAATTGTGCAGAAGGAAATATGCTCTGATTTAATTATCAAGTATTACATGTGTGTGTGTGTGTGTGAAAGTCAGGTCACAACCCCTTGCCTGTAGGGGAGCAAACCTGTCCAGACATCCATAATTTAATTACTCAATCTCCAAATGTAGGCTTGAATTGCTTCAGTGAGTGCTAAAATAAACACTTCAAAAACTCAAGGAAAAGACAAATTCTTTCTCAGAACAGAATATGATTTTGCACTAGTTTGTTTGCCTTCACAAAGACAAACACAATTCCTCCTGTTAGACTTTATGAACAGTAAGCTTAACCTAGCATGAGAACATCAAATTCTGTTTTAGCATAGAATGTCAAAATTTATTCTGGGATGCTTTAAGCTAATATTTTATGTATTGTGTTGCAGCTTTGAAATTCAATAAATTACTCTATGTGCAATAGAAGCTGTTAAAAGTGTCACCACTTCAACTAGTCTCTTAAAATGATAATTCATGGCAATAGTTTCTTTAACATGCATCACCTAATTGAACACCAATTGAAATAGCTCCTAAAAAACCAAATTCATCACTACTAATTAGCTGCCACTGACATTCTTACTGAGGAATTGACATTTTCAAATGGTGAGCCTGGGGAAATCTCTTGTCATTGAAATGGTACTCTTAGTGCATCAGTTATTTTAGATTATAACAAATAGCAGGGTCGATCCTATTATCACCCACAAGAAGAGGATCAAAGCATTTATGGAAATTTCAACATTATCTGTGGTCATTACTGTCTTACACTCTTTTTCTGAGTTAAAATAATCAGCAGTTTAAAATTTTACTTTTAATCATTATGCACCTGTACAAACCTAATGAGCTCCAGAGTTATGTTTAACCTTTTTTCCCTTTCTTTCTTTGCCCCCCCTCATCTCAAGGGAGTCTACATTTTGTGAGAGGAATTGAAGAAAGAAATCAATCTAAAAGAAACAGGGTCATGGAACTAAGATTAAGGGATTCTTATTTTATGTTTGTACTGATGATAACTGCTTTGGAGGTTTCTTACCTGTTTTTTTACCTGTGAATTCACTGTGCACATTAGATAACTGGAACTAATTTGGTTTCTTTTCCTTGATAATATTCTGCTTTGTGGATATGAAATGAGACATACATGCTTGTGTACAGGTCTAAATAAATCTAAGATGGATTAATGTTTTGGATATCATAAATGGTTTTTTTCTGCATCCAAATTCACCTTTTCTTCTCTGATATGTTCCTCCAGCTAGTGGACTCTGGTCATCTTCATCCATACAGAAGCTACTCTAATCCCAGACTAAAATTTCTTAATCTTCATATGTCCTTTGTAATCTCATTTATCCACCTAATTTCTGCTGCACCGTTTTTCCTGTCTGAGAACTCATTCTGAAATGATCATTTTATCCATCTACAAGCAAAGGGTGAAATTCAATTTGTTTGCATAAAGGATGAGAAACTCTCAGAGGGCTCATGGAATGTCAGGGAATCATGTACCACTGATGAAGTGCTGCTGGGTGAAGCTATTAGTATTGGCATATAGTGATGTCACTGATCCTCAACATCTTTTAAAAAGTACTGAAAAATAGAGATGATGTCAGCTCTATCCTGCTCTCATATGTCACAAAATCAACTACAAACGTGACCCTTCAGCTCTGAGGTTTCAGTTTCCTCGAGTTCTCCTTTTTTTTTTTTATTTTTTTTTTTTAGATTCAAACTTTCCCTAGCTTTCTCAGACACAATTTAGTATTGCACATGCACTGTCTCTGTTTAATGGACATCTCTGCAACTGAGAACTCTATAAAATAAAAGACATAATATTTATAGTGATGTGTACCTTTATAGAAAAAATAGTTACTCGATACCTTGTGAAGGCACTGACAAATGGTGAAAAACATCATTAGTTTGGTGGAATAAGTGATTAAATTGCTTACACTTCACAGCTGATGAAGCTGCTTAGGTTTCCCAGATTATACACATGAGCTGTACATACAACATGCAGGTTAAACTGAGAAGTCAATTTTCATTCAACATTATTGCAAGTAATTTCTACTCGTTCGTGGGGAAAAGAAGAATAAATATGTTTGTGAGAAAAGAAAGCATTAAGAAATAACCAGGTTTACAATTCACGAAAGTGAAGCATAGTTGCAGACACACTAACCACAAAAACAAGTCAAGAATGTAGGTACTAACTCAAATGACTTTTCATTAAGCTATTTTTTATGCTTTGGAGTCTTGGATTTTTTTTTTGTTTGTTTCATTTCTGTTACCTGCAGCGATGTCACTCAGCACTCTTCCTGGTTTATGAAGACTGATTTTAACTTTCCCATCACTCAGGTATAAGAGGAAACCACCTGAAGACTGGTGCAGTTTGCTGGATAACAAAAGTCCCTCCTTGTTCCAAGTGCGAAACTGGAAGCTGGCAAACACCTCGTCTTGCCCTGACGTGCCTGGTAGTGCCAGGTAACTGCTGGGGCTCAGGAATGTAACAGGAACCACCTGTGGCTCTAAACATGAGAAAGACACGTTGCCCTAGGAAGAAATGAAACATTGGAAAGAGTCGTGAGAATTTCTCTGTGGAAACTGCAAAGTTTCAAAACATGGTGAATATAATGTTTGAATACATTAGTCTAAAATTCAAATATGAACATCATCACTTTGGGCAAAGTTTATGTAGCTGTTTGACCAGAATATAGATTTATCTGCCTTTATTTATTCCTAAATCACATGGTTGATTTAATGGTACTTCAGGAGTTAGAACTGCCTTGTTTCTAGTTTAGCTCAGCCTCGGGAAGCATCTGGGACTTGACAAATCTCTGGATGTCAGAAAAAATGCCACTTATAAAATGTCACTTACACATAAGTATGTAAACACTTACAGGGGTCTACATTTACAGAGTAAAAGAAAAAGATAAGAAAAAATTAGGCTATATCAGGTCATATGTACCTACAAAATTATTCAGAAATGTTGGCTTTTTTTTTTTCTTCTGAGGATGTCTCTTAACAGTGGCTTAGATCAGTTTTCAGGGTCCACTGTAGCTG
>NW_020884909.1:6377862-6393172 GCF_003945725.1 Corapipo altera | reverse complement strand
GTCTCTTAACAGTGGCTTAGATCAGTTTTCAGGGTCCACTGTAGCTGTAAAACCCAGGAGAAGAAGGACAAGGCCAAGAATATGCAGACTGTGCAGAACAGTGTGAAAATTATCAACAACTTTAGGAAATTTGAGCCCGACTTCTCCATCATCATAAAACTATCATAATAGGCAACAAGAGTGCACCAAATTAAATTATTCAAGGGCACATTCAAAACAAATAAAAGGAGGTGCTTTTTCCCCTTTCAAAATACCTTGGTAGTTCCTTGGTATGGTGCTGTAGGAATACTTAGTTTCAGAAAGAGACAGGAAGATTTAATAAAAATCCATTGAGAGCTAATAAATTCAAGCACATCCCTCTGTCTAAGGAAGTCCCTGAGGCAGAAGCTGTTAGAAAGCAGTAAATTATTTCAGAAAAGCATTGCCACGAGAGTGACCTCAGGTATGTTTCTACTCTTGAGTACCACCAGAAACAGGATACCAGTGTGAGTGAACTTTTGAGCTCACTCATTTTAAAGCTATTCCAGGTAGCATTGTATGAAAAGTCAGTTTAACTATGTATTTTCTAATTTTGAAATTTTACTTATTTTTAAAAATATTTTTACCAAAAAAGCCCCAAAATCAAATATATCATACATTAAGTTATTAAATTTAGAAACTCTTATAGTCAGAGAAGCAATTCTAAATGCAGTATTTTGTTCTTTTTTGAAAGTTTTAATACTTTCTTTTTACTTGTGTTATTAACACATACTTCAAACTCCAGCATGTAGAAGAGAGGAAAATTTAATTCACAATATGGATTGATTTAGTAAAATATATCCATTTGCCAACCAGTTATTTTATTTTTTAATTGGTATGATCCTCCAAACTTTGATATTGTGATTTACATTAAGAAATTCTAAGCAGATATTTTTGAAAGGAGACACTGCAGACATGGAACAGCATGAAATCTTCCTCTAAACTGCTTAAAAAATGGAATGAGTACAATAAAGTCTGCAGGTTCCAGACACTCTACTCTGTCTCTCATTCTCTCATCCAACAAACAGGATAAGGGCAAACATAAAACAGCCAGTCATCATATTACAACTGTGAAATATTGATGTTTTTAACAATAGGTGGGAAGATTTCACAGCAAATTACATCTACTCTTTTTCAGGAATATACCATTTGTTTAAGCAAGACTTTTTCACAGTATATTTTTCAGATCTAACAGGGATTTAAGTCTTAATATAAACATTTCTAAGATGGTTTTATGCTGACTCATTGTAATTTTCATCAAGCTTTATATTAATAGCATTATTATTAATAAAATAATAACATTGATTTGTGTCTCCTTCATTATGTTTATAATGAATTAACTATTTATCACATTGGCAACTCTACTGAAACAAAGATATTAAAATAATGAATTCTGAGATGAAAAAGATGGTCTTTTGAAAATATTGAGTTGCTAGTCTAGTGGAGGATTAGTACTCTAAGAAATCTCTTTTTCTTTGATTCATTCCTTTAGGTGACAGAAAATCCCTAAAGCCTACAAACCTCCTAAGTTCTGTCTCCTTTACCTGTTTCACTTCATCTGCATAACAAAGGTAATAAATGTAATAAAGAAAAGGTAATTTTCACACCTCATAATCAAGGTCCAAAGAACTGAATTCTCCTTTTGCATGAAAATGATGAATGTGTTTATCCACTGTAAAGTTTACTTGATTGTTAAAATGCTCAATGAGAACAGAATGCCAATGTTGATCATCCAAAAGGCTACCCAGGGTAATATTAATTTGGGCATCAGAAGGATGAGTTTTAGTATCACCTTGAAGGAAGAAAAATAGAAACTATTAATTTCATTCAAAAATATAATGATTCAAATGCATACCACTAATTCATGATATTCTAAAATCCACTTAACAGCTTAAAAGTTGTAGTTAAATAACAACTAATAACTATGTTAGACTTTATGAAACTGTAGCTATTACCTAAATTAATGAGTAGGAACAGTTTCCCTTTAGTTAATTCGAGGGTGATGTGGTCTCCATTTTTTCCTTCTCTGTGGAGGAGAATTCCATCACTTTGCATTGTCTTAAACTTCAGAGAAATCACATCTTTCAGTGCATTCGTGAGTTTTTGATTTAATGTGTAAATGAGACAACTTTTCCCATCAAAGCCAACCACCTCAGACCCTAGAAGCAAAGAAATGAAAGATAATGTATAATGCTGTGTCTAAAAGAAACAGTTGCACTTTACTTCAATACGATGTGAAGTCCCTCCACTGACACCTCGAGAGCCACCTGTGCCCAATAAATTGTAGGGAAGGGAAAGGGCCAAATGGTTTTATCCCAATTATATAAAAGAGCATTTGTCAAAAATCAGTACATGTGGAACGAGACTCACACAAAAGAACTGGTAACATCATAAAAAGCTCATAGAGCATTCACAGTTCATATGGAAAGAAGAAAAAGGTAATTACCCTTGAAAAATACATTTGTGAAATGGATGAAGTTGTAAAGGACTCTCAGTAAAATATGAAGTTATTTTTCAACTGACTGGTTGACTTCTTGCAAGTCAAGGGAAACCCATTATCTATTTATATCACATATATTATATTTATGTAACTTCACTAAAAATATTTCTTTGTATTGTCAGCATGGAAATGAACTGAATTCAAATTAATTATAGTACTTAAAGTTAGTAATTTATATTCAATTTTCAAATACCTCCTGTCAAGTGAATGCAGCTATGTTTTTAAATATGGTTTCTTTATTTTCCTTCATATCTTGATAATGAAGAATTCATTTACCAAATACACAATGAATAAATATGACATCCTACCTAAATATGAGTCCTAGATTGACTATTCTACTTAATTATGTTACTGAATGAATGTGGACAATAAAAACTTTAATTAATGTTAAATTAAAATAATGAATGTGAAGTAGAATAGCTTCAATAAAGACTTCAATAAGACAACTTGATAATTGTTGTTTATCAAACTATCTAACCTGATATATTCTTAGTAGGCACTGATAACAGTAGAATTTTTTTTGATTGAGAACATATGGGCAAATAACATTTTCCTCTCCTATTTGTCAACTACTCACAGCTTCTACTAATTGCTGGACTTCAACATTCCTCTGCATGGGTTTTCTGTACTCTATTGTTGTAAATAAGAAAAATAAATCAGGCTGTTTTACTTTGTGTACACTCAGCTTTTGTTTTCACCATTTATAATTTGTCTTTCTCAAATTAATGTAACGTAAATCCTTAGTATACTGTGAAAATAACTTTGGAAATCATGGAATGCCTCTGAGAACCTGGAAATTCTGTAATCCCTCTCATATGCCATAGGACCAAGAGTCCTAGTGACCCTGAGAAAAAAATTTTAGTTGAAATACCTTTTTTTGGAAAACTACTTGATTGTTTTTTTTTTTTTAATATTTAAATCAATTGAAAATAACGCTAATGCTCTATAGAAAAAAAAAAACACCCCAAACTTAAAACAATGCAAACTGTTTGGCCATTATTCCAGTTATGAAGAGAATATGAAGTCCTTTCTCTGACTGATGTAACTGTGCCATCGTTTTTAAGCGTTTCAGCCAGGAAGGGAATTCTCGAAAAGCCTCAATACAATTAAGTGTTAGAGAACAGTGGAAGAGGGTTTGTGTATCACATTAGCCACAGCGCTTGTTGTTAGGTGAGCACCACATCTAACAGTTCTCAATGTGCAGTCTGCATTTAGTTTCCAGTTATCTTTCTTCTACAATTTTATACATTTGCCATTTTCGCATTGAAACTCATCTTTCTGCATTATGAAGAAAAACAACAAACCAACCAAACTAAAAACCAAAAATGTTTTGTTTGTTTGTTTGTTTGTTTGTTTGTTTGTTTTTAGACTACTGGTTTTCAGAGGATGAAATGAAAGTGTTGTAATGAAAGGAGAAAAGAGTAAGCCAAAGACATTCCTAATATCCTTTTTTTAGTGTCAGGCCATAGATTGTGTTTTATGTGGCTTTATTGTCACAATCTGACATTTCAGGAACAAGACACAGGGAATGTCTGTAGAGATTCATCATTCTTTTTCGCACACAGTAAAGAGGAAGAACTATCAGGCAGAGATGGATTTTGGGGTGGGGTTCAACACAGAGTGTTTGCGGTGTAGTCAAGGTACAAGCAGATTTTATCAGTCCACGTGAAGTAAGGTAGAACACCTGGAGGTATAAAACATCATTCTTTCTTTTTTACATGAAAAAGACTGTAGAATGGGAGTAAAAAAATAATGGAAGGCCTTGTCTGGACGCATGTTTTACGAACACTTAAAAATTTTATCTAAACAGAGGAGTTGTGTATAAAAAAAAAGGAAAAAAAGAAACAAAACTCACAATAATCTGCTTTATCCCGTAGACATGTACCATGAATGTTATCAAGCCTCACTGAGAGTGTAATTAAAGGGGAAACAAAATTTCTGAGGATACTAGGCTGGATTATTCAGAGCAGGTAGTTGACTGGAAGGCAGCAGGGCAGCAAACTGTAGGCAGTGCCAACATTTGTCCTTAAAGTATTACTTCCCTAAGATGGTAATGACTTCTTTAGGATGTAGCAGTCATGCATTTTTTTCATATCACTTTATGGAATAGTGAGATCAACTTCCTATATTCTAGTAAGTTTAGTTTTAGTTGTGTGTGCAGTTTGCAACAGAAAAGACTGAGGGAAGAAATTAGTGCTTTTGCACTTGAATACAGAACATAGTTCACATGCTTGGTGGTAAACGAAAAGAGAGTTTTTTACTCTTACAATATAACACCAAGTGAGAGCTCCCTAAATGGAAAGATGAGAAAATGGGAAATGTAGAAGTGTGAATCAAAATTAAGGAAGGAATTATAGGTATTTCTGTTGTTCTTTATTTGCTGGTTCCTCCTAGAAAAGTAGCCATTCAGAAAGAGACAGGCATAATTACTGTAGCAATAACTACATGTCCTAATTGTGCCTGATAAACGGAGAAAAGGACTGGAGAGAAAGAATTAATGTTTTAACTTTTTAAATATATTTAAATTTAAATATATTTTAGAACTATAAGACTATAATCACTTGATTTGTCTTCACCAGCAACCACTGAATTGAACTGAAAAGCACATGGTAATTTTAGATGTTCAAAATTAATATTAGAAATGATAAGAAGTCTGCAATTCACTTGGAATGAAAACATTTATACATAGGAAAAATAAGCACTTCTAGAACAGGCAACATCACTAATTCAGAGAAAATCTTAACCAGCTTAAAAAAAAGTTTACATTATTTTTAACACCATCGTGTTCTTTACGTCCAAGTTATAGTGAATAATGGATGAAGTAAATATTCATTTTAAACTCATCCTAATCTTAGAAGATAACTATAATTGATTTGATTCTAGAAGCTACTTATAGGACGGATCCTGTACCAAAGAAATAAAACACTGAGATATATAAAATCTTTCTCAAAGATAGGTAATGACCACATAAAAATATTTTAACTTATTTTAACTGCTTATTCTGTGTGGGGTTTTGTTTTTTTTTTTTTTTTTTTAGTTACATGAACATATTTTGTCCTGTGGTCTTGACCACATTTCTCAGTCACATTAAGTTGTTCCAGGAATCATAAGTCATGTCCCCAGTCCCCAGGTAGATGTCACTGAGGAATTTTGTTTGAGCACTTCTACTGGCATGAGGAAACTGTTTTCTGGGATGGGAAAGTTTACCTAAATTCTGCACTGAACTATTCTCCTGCATCCAGATTGAAATTTTCAATATCCTTAGTTCGTGGTCTTTTATTGGGTTTACAAAGTCAAGTTTAAGGTAGAAAGCCCAGAGATGTGTTTTGCTGATGTTCACTTTAAGTCAGATACTAATGAATAGAAATAGAAAACAGATATATGGAGAGCATTCAGAAGAGATCAACCATTAAAAGCATACCTTAATTATACAAGTTGAAAAAAAAAAATCCTACAAATAACAACATATCAAAAATGCAAAAAAACCCCAAAAACAATTAAAGAGATTACTTAAAATAAATGTTTTTTCCATCATGGAGAAAAGATCTGGAGAATAAAAAGTAGCAGTCAACTTACTAAAAGGACTTTTTTTAAAAGTCCAGGTATGAAAAATTATAACAGGAGGACATCAGTAAGATTTACACTGTCCAGCAGATCAATAAAACCATAACAATTGTCTTCCAAAGGCTTATATCAGTTATTAATAGCAGAAAAATAATTCTAAAAGTATCCCTTAAATATATATGAACTTTGAAGAATCCATCGTTGTGTATTTGTGGGTCTGTCTAACTGTACTTTTATTGGCTCATGACCAAGACCATATATATTTAAAACTGTAAACATTTTCCATATTTTGTCCTTCAGATAGAAATTACACCATGTTCAGATGGAGTAAGACAATCTTTAAGACTATTTAAAAAAAAAAAAGAGTCTGCATTAAATCATTGATTGGATTATTGTCCACACCATTCATTCCAACAGAGAAAGAACTGGAAAATAAGCATTATATAATCTACAGCTAATGCAGAAATTATAAAGTCTGCACACAAATTTATCGAATCAGTTTTACTCCAGATTAAATTCAAGTTTAGAAATCTACTTTCAGGCATGATTTAGGTGGCAAAATACAATGATGAGGATTCATTTCCCTCAGCTGACTCAGAAATAAACTTACTGTACGTGCATCCGTACACCTCGATGCGCATCCCGATCCTGCCGTTGGGATTCCAGTCCAGCGGCACAAAACGAAGGAATCGGGCTTTAATGGAATGCTGGAGCTTATAGTACACAACACTGTCTGCATTGGTGTTCCCAGAAAAGGCCTGGAAGAAAATGAAAAAGGGATCAGCCACATCCACAGCAAACACAGCGACACGTGGAAGTATCGCTGAGATTTTTGTTTTATACCCTCGTCTGGCAAACAGTTGAGCACAGGAATGAAATGCAATTATCAGTGAATTCCATTGGAAAAACTGATGAATCAATCTTGACTATTTGTCCGGATGAGGTGTTAACTCACCTGTGTGTTTAGCACTGACATCAGACTCAACAAAATATTACCTTTCAAAGGTTAACCTACCTGTCAAAAATGTGTAGAATATCCTGACTACTGGAGAGCAGCCAGGTAGGAAGGGAACTGGGAGTGGGGATGGACAGGAAGCTGAACAAGAGCCAGAGTGTACCCAGGTGGCCAAGAAGGCCAATGGATCCTGGCCTGGATCAGGAACAGTGTGGCCAACAGGTCCAGGGAAGTGATTCTTGCCCTGGACTCACCCTGGAGTGCTGTGTCCAGTTCTGGGCCCTCAGCTCAGGAAGGACATTGAGGGGCTGGAGCAGGTCCAGAGCAGAGCAACGAGGCTGGGGAAGGGACTGGAGCACAAGTGCTGTGAGGAGAGGCTGAGGGAGCTGGGGCTGTTCAGCCTGGAGAAGAGGAGGCTCAGGGGAGACCTCCTCACTCTGCAACTCCCTGACAGGAGGGGGGAGCCGGGGCGGGGTTGTTCTCTTTTCCCAGGCAACTCTCAGCAAGACAAGAGGACTCCATCTTCGGCTGTGCCAGGGGAGGTTTAGGTTGGATATCAGAAAGAATTTCTTTCCAGAGAGGGTGCTCAGCCATTGGAATGGGCTGCCCAGGGAAGTGGTGGATTCTCCGTCCCTGGAGGTTTTTAAGCTGAGACTGGATGTGGCATCAGTGCCATGGTCTGGGAACCACAGCGGGGTTGGATCAAGGGTTGGACTTGATGATCTCGGAGGTCACTTCCAACCCAGCTGATTCTGTGATTCTATGATTTCAGTGTATGGTTCCATCTAACATTTTTCATAACAAAACAGGGCGATCTCTATGAATTCCTTTTACTGAGAGGTTAGACTAGTTTCACTGCAAGCCTGTGTTTTAGGTGCATATTATGCTGTATTTAAAAAGGTCTTCTGGCAGACCATGGTAATAAAAGACTCTGGTTTCCAACTAAAGAATCCAGAGTGTTATAAAAGGAATTTTAATTGAGTGTCCTGTTCAATCAAGAAGATTCTGTATTTCAATTTTTTTCCCAGGTGAAGGATTGAAAAGTAAACTTTTCTTTTTTTAGCAGTATTTAACTGATAAACTACTTCCCTGTTTTGTTACATAAAGAAAACAATGAAACAAAGGTAAAGAAAAAAGTAAGAACTGTAATCATGAACTTTAACATCCTAAAGACTGGAGAATATATTCTGATTTTACTGTGCTGTGTGGTGATAGTTTGTCATCGCCTGCTTATGGTATATGAAGCAGAAAGAGATTTCGGATCTAAATACCTGACAAATTAGACAGAAATAGCTCTCTGAAATATTTATATGAGCAGTATTAAAAAAATTACACATTTCTGGATGCATGGACAGTGCTGTTGCCATAGCTGAAAGTCACACACATTTCAACTGCAGAAGTATATAGAAACCAACATTTTTAGCTATGCAGCTTCCCTTTCTATAAGTTTTTGAAGCAGAGGTGAGCTTTGTTGCATTAATTATTTACCTTCCTATATGCAAATCTTTGCGCTTTCCCTCCCCTGTAGTAGTACAATTTCAATAAATTCTAGTCTCTGAATTTACTCTTACTGTGAGCAAATGAAGTGCTCAATTAAGATTTTTTACCAAATCATTTTTGGAGAGCGGCCACCTCATAGAAATTAATTTAAATTTGAATACAGAATGTATATTGCCTGATTTTTTTACTGTAGGGTATACTTAAAACATGTGTTTTTAATTTAAAATTAGGTTTGGGGCTTCAGTAATAACTTAAAAGTACTTCAAACTACTCCTTTAACCATTCAGAATGGCTAGTTTAGAAATCAATATTTTTAAGCTGTCATTTTCCAGAGCTTTTATCTGTTTAAAAGTACATTTTAGAGTGTATCAATTGTGTTGAGTATTAAATGGGTCTTTTTTGCTTGATTTGAAACACTCTAAAGGTTAAAATATATAGTTTAGGGCTTTTTCAGTTTTAATCCTTTTCAAAAGAAAGAGGACAAAATCAGACAGCTTTTCCTCCAGACTACAGTACTGAAGGCATGCCCAAAACCTATGAAAGTAGCTTGTAGGCTTTTTAGAGAATTAGATTCAATGTGACAGACAGTCCTGTCTTTACAGCAGAACACAATTACTGTTTCATGGTCCAACCCAATGATCTTTTAAACACAGAATTATGACCACATAATGAGCTGCTTTCCTCCCACCCCTGCCTTCTTCAGACTGTTCAGATCACTTCATTCGTGTACCAAACCATGTAAAGGGAACATACCATTATTTTAGATTATGCAGAGTCTTCACAACCTACCCAGGCATCTCCTGGTTAAAAAGATGCAATGTTAAAATGACTGTTACACATAATAAACACTGTCTGCAGAAGTATTATTAGCGTTGTAAAGTAACCCCTCCAATATAACTGCTTGTTGAGTCTTAGTTGATACTCTTACAGGTACTGCTTTTCAGTAGCATGATGACATACCATCTTTCTCAATGAATGCAGTTTTTAAAACATATATTGCAGTTTAAACAACAGCAGGATAGATATATCTAAGGGGATAACTGCCCACAGCCTATTTTATTCCATGGGCTGTACTGAAGCCTGAACTGGGAGCCTATTCTCAAACTTCTTTTAATCCTCCTACTCAATTACTAACACAGCAATTTCTTTGCCTCAAGCTACTTTAACCTTGTTTTGAATACAAAATTACTCAGTTCATTATGGTGTCAGAAATCATGAATGTGCTTTGGACTGCATTGGTAAAGCTAAGTCCTGCCTGTAGAAGGGCACTAGCAAGCTCAGAATGACTGTGAAGTTAAGCACACATCAAGATAACGTAAAAAAAGTTCTTTGTTTCCTTGTCCAACCTCTATCTAGAAAGCAAATGTGGTTTTAGACCAGGGATAATACAGGCACCTTGTCCAAAACTTCCTCAGCCAGTCAAAAAAGCTCCCAGAAATGAAGCTGTGTATGACCTGTATTTTAGATAATCGAGAGGACATAATGCTTATTTACAAATGCAACTTTTACTGTATGATATAGTATATACACACTATATATAGTGAAACATGTTACAAGGCTAAATAATGCCTTGCAATTGTGCAATGTAAAACCATGCACAATGGTTTTACGTATGTAGTGTGCTCACTATAATAAGTGTAATATTTATTACAATTATTACTTAACAATATATATATAAATAAAAATAAATATGCAACTTTTCATTTAATGTTTAAGGACAAGAACTGGAACGGGACCCAGTCTGAATAATTTTGTCAGAAGAGAAGTTTAACAGTGAGATACTGGTTTACCCCAAGAAGGGTCTGACATCATAATGTGGTTTATGAATTCCAGTACCAACACCAGAAAAAACAGCTGAAAAAATCCACGGGAACCAGCAGTTCTTTGTATAAAATTCTTGTTGCATGATGATGGTTATGTTTTAGAAACACCTGTACGAGTCCTTCTCCTCATGACACACCAACATTGCTATTGGCATTCAGGAGTCATCAAGAGGGAAACAGAACCCCCAGTGGGTTACTGGTAATTTGATTACCTTAGAGCATCATTGAAACTACCATAATAATGCTGAAGGATTAACTCATCTTGAGCTCTTCTGAGAATTAAGAGAGTTCAAAGTAAATTATTTTCTCCCATTACCTCCAAGTGATATCCAAGTTCATAGAGCAGTTTAATTATTTACACCTCAGTAACAAAAGGAGTGCCTATTCCAGATAACTTAGTGCACAGTACAATGAGCATCAATTAACATGTCTTCTGAACAAGATTCCAAACTTTCAGACTCTTCCTTCTTATCCTATTACCACTGTGGTGAGTCATGATTAGTCTTTTGAAGCTGCTCCTGAAAGTCAACAGGTTTGAACTCTTCCGTTAAAGTGAAAAAATGAGTGTGAGAATCCTTCATTCTGTCCAGAAAACACCGTAACCAGACAACTGACTTCTTTCCTAGATATCCAGATTAGAATTATGGCCAGGACAAAATGATCACAGAGATTAAATGAACAGATTGTTATGGCTTCATTGTCATGAATAAAAAAATTATGCAATAGCTGACAGATCTGTTTCCTGTACTAACATTGGCATCCTAGTGAGAAGCCCAGTACCATAAGTTATTCATCATAGTTTTCACTATATCTTGCCTCTGAATTGTTCAAAGATACACTTGAACTACACTGGAATTGTCTTCAATTGATCCAAACACAGAGCAGTTGCACATATTCATAATTTTGACTGATCACAATGTCTTTTGTAAAAAAGAACAGTATATATTTATGGCAACATGACTAATACAGACCAGATAGACAGATAAAAAAACTTGACAGAAAACAGTCATAAATTCTCGTTGCAGTCAATGACCACCACTTTCAACGTCTAAATCCCCACTACTGTACTTCAATCTTCCATCAATGTCACTCAGAAATGGGATAGAGGGGTAAATTGTACCAATGTTCTTTCAGTTTATTTCTTTCTGGTATTTATTCACATTTGATGACTTATTCATTGGAATATTATGCCATGATTCTTTCTCTTTTTTGCTTTTCACTTTGTGAGTGGAAAATTAGCATGGCTTTACATGAGAGAGCAGCTCCAGAATTAGGACATGAAGAGAGGATGAGAATGCACTTACCAGTTAATATATAAAAGGTGACAGCTGACATTTGTGAATGGACTCCAGAAATTCTTTCTGCCTTTCAGTTTTGTGTGGTTTTGTTTGTTGGTTTGGTTTGGTTTGGTTTTTGTTGTTGTTGTTTGGTTTTGTTTGTTTGTTTTAATTTTATTTTTGCTTTGGTGGTTTTGGTTTCTTTTTGTTTAATTTCTCTTTTTTTTCTTTTTTAAAAACAAAATTTGAAACCATTTACTTTCACATTATTATGGGTGAAGATTTCAATATCTAAAATTAAGCTAACAGAGAAAGGTTGTAGGGTTTGTTACAATAATTACAGTTGGACACAGCAATGCAGGGGTGTGTAAAAGGGTATGAACAGCTATTTCTAGCCTGTAGATTTTTACCAACAGTTAGCCATGCTCCTTTGGAAATGTGGTTAACAAAACATGTTTTCTTTCTCTTTCTTTCTTTCTTTTTTTTTTTTCCTGTGTTCAGCATGAAATGAAAAATACTTAATTTTCTAGATACCATGGTAGAGGGACTAATGTATGCAATAAAAGTACCTTAATGCAAACCACCAGCCACACCAGCTATTTTGAATTCTTCCACCTACCTTATTTTCTTTCATTCATTCACACGTAGTAAAAAATTTTATGTGAAGTAACTTGTGGCCATTGGAGGGAGCCCTTGTATTGACACAACTGGGCACAACACTGAGGTCTCCTACTTCTCCCTTAAAATATTATCATAACAATCCTTCTTTATAAATTCCCAATATGTAATTATGAATCTACTATGCTTTATTTGTTAATACCTATGCACACATACCTCAGAGATCCTCCTCAAAACTGAAAATGTGACTGTGTTTTATAACAGTATTACTGGAATTCTAAATAACTTTTATCTTCAACAGCTTTCAAAGATTAACTAACTCATTATCTGAAATGAATATACATATACTTTTTAATATATGGAATTGTAGTCAATGGATTTCGATTCTGATATTCTAAAGGTAACTCTAATGATCTCTGAAGGTAAGAACCAAAGTATTTTCAGAAGTAATATGATTATTTATTTTCCCCTTTTTTTTTCTTTTTATGAATCCATTTGAAACAATCTGTAAAATATGGCTACACTGAATTTTTAGTCTGGTCTAATGGGCCTTTCCACTTTCAAATCTATTTGAAGTTTAACAACTACTGTTCTGGGTAAAGGAATATTTTTACTAATGGCATTTATTCCTGAGAGTGAAATCAAATTTACTTAGAAATAATAGACTACATAAGTGCTATGAAATGTTTTTAGAGAGCAGTAACATATTTAACCTGTTTATTCCATGTATTTACTTGTTAAACTCGTAAAATTGGGGGCAGTGGTATATTTCTCATTATGCAAAATTTAGGTAGGAATCAGGATTCACTGTTGTGTTTTCACAACACGACATAATCCAGAGACTACCACAAAGATAATTCTGTTGATTTATAACTAAAATACCTATAATACAACAGCAGTGCATGAAATCCACTGAAATGTCAAAACAGTACATGGGAATCCTGTTTGCTCAAAGCAGTATGAAAAAAGCTGTTTTAATATTCTAGTATAAATTTCCCTTTCCTACAATTTCACACCTTGCTCTGAAATGAAACCAAATGACCAAAAAGAAAGGAAGGAAACCTCATTAACTGTGCCACACAGAAATGGCAGAGCAAATGCTTTGTAGTTCTTATGTCCTGAGGGTCATAAACAATAAAAGAGTTCAATAAAACGACTTACTACTAAATTATTTTGGTGGTTTTTCATATGTGAAGTCTCATGATTTCTATCTTTCGAGAAATTTCTGTCTGTGAATTCTTTTCTAACTCACCACTGTGGACTTAGAGTGGTGTACAACACACCCAGTGAACACAACAAAAATCAGTTCCTTAGGTTGCTACAACTACCATATTAAACATTCACCCATCCCAGCAAAAACCTCAGTGGAAAGACTTCACTTTTGTTTTTATATAGTGCTTTCCAGTCTGGTTATCAGAAGACCTTTTAAAAGCGATCAGCTTCTACGTTTTTAGCTTTGCTCAGATGAAAGGTACCATGCAATGAAAACCCAGAGAAACTCACTGACGAAACTAAACTTTTCAAATATGCTTTCAAATACATTTAAAAACTTTCAACTACCAGGTGAAAGCACTTCAATCTGCTGTTCCTAAGCAAAGTGGTTGAGAGTTTAATAAAAAACATCACAAAGACTAGCTAAAATTTCAACATAATTTTGATTATGAACCTTCTCATATACGTAGACCACTTGCATGTTCCTGTTGCAGTAACTATCTCACCTCCACTAGCAAATGGCTTTTCCTTTCTCAAACCCAAGCTATTAAAACAGATATTGTATCCAGATCACTACAGGCTGCTGCAGAATATAAAGATTTAATGACACCACAGCAGACTCTTGGGTTGAGCTAATAAGAGCTCTCAGTTTTAGTCCAAATCTAATAGTAAAGCAAACAGAGTTAGGATGATGGTCAGTGCTATTGTAAATGCCAACCACATTCCATCTTGAAGAATGAATGGAGAAAAAAATAGTGTAACCACTTATAAATATTATGATGAAAACTAGATTGGTCCCTTTTATTTTGCCCTAGGCTTCAGAAACTGAAACCATTAAAATAATAACTAGTCTGATAGAAAAGCTAGGCAGAACAATGAGGCTCTAAGAATTTTTTGTATATTAATACTAATTCTGCACAAAATCTTAGCAAAAATATTGGGCAAAGGTATATCAAGATTGCGTTCAGCAGTTATCAGGGACTAGAAAAAACGCATCACAATATTTCCTGTTATTCATCATGGCTGGGCTTTGAGAACGAAGATTTGGGAAGGGCTCTACCCACGTTTGTTACAAACACACCGGGGGCTAAAAAGTCCAATACGAGACAGACACGTCTGACTGCAAAAGGCACAACAGAAAGACTCCTGAGGTGGTAAATTCTGCAAGACACGATTCTTTCTGCGCTGTCTTTTCTCCTCCAGGGTGATCCTGCTGTGTTCTCAAAGGCATCAGCAGCGTTATAGATGGTGTGTCTGCAGACCTCCCAGTTGGAGGCCAGAGTAGACCAGTTCTGGTGATCAATATGGCCAAGGCTGAGATGTTGTTTCAGGGAGTCCTTGTATCTCCTCTTTAGGGCTCCTCTCTTGCAGCAACCGGTGGCAAGTTCACCATAAAGCATGACCTCGCTGATCAGGACGATATCTACATTTGATATCATACTGATGGAAGCCTTTTCAATCTAAGGTGACTGAAGGTCCACACTAAGACCTTAAACCATCTTGTCCAGGAGCTGCTTTATGCTGATGACGCCGCCCTTGTCGCCCACACAGAAGCAGCTCTGCAGCGTTTAACATCCTGCTTTGCAGACACTGCTGAGCTCTTTGGGCTGGAAGTCAGCTGAAAGAAGACACAAGTTCTCTATCAACCTGCACCTCAGGAAGTCCCCCATCATCCTCATATCACCATTGGCCAATCAGAGCTCAAATCAGTCCAGCAGTTTAATTACCTGGGCAGCCTCATCTCCTCGGATGGGAAGATTGATGGAGAGACAGACAACAGGTTAGCAAAGGCATACAGTGCCTTTGGAAAGCTTCATAAAAGAGTTTGGTGAAATAAACACCT